>NW_020290192.1:0-11241 GCF_003144195.1 Ceraceosorus guamensis | reverse complement strand
GGGGCTGATTCGCGTCTGTGCTTGCGCTGATGGCGCGTTCCCTGTGCCTGCCGCTGATCGCTTCGCCGCTTCTCAGGGCACCATCATTTCCCTCAATGCGCACGCAGTAAATCGCGATCCGTCTCGCTTCAAGGATCCTGAAAGGTTCGATCCGGAGAGGTACATGTCCGACGACGCCACATCTCGCAAGACGTGGCTAGTGGACAATTACAGCTACGGTATAGGCAAGCGCATCTGTCCCGCGACGACTCTGGCCAATCGAGAAATCTACATTGCCCTCGCTCAGCTCATCTACTTTTTCGAGGTGGCGGACGCGTCTGGAGCTGATGATGGGACCACGACGACGACGAAGACGACGACGACGTTTGATCCGGATGAGGATAGCGATAATCCGATTCATTTTGCTACGGTGCCAAAGAGGTTCAAGATCGCTTGCAGAGTCAGGGACGCCCAACACGTCGCCGATTGGCTCTCCAAGGTGCACGACGTTCAAGTCGGCGTCGCTGCTTGATTGATGTCGTTCGAGGCAGGCGTGTGCAATGAAATTGTTGAATGCGGAGCTGATTTGATTGTTAGTGATCTCGATCAGAAACCTGCATGAATCACGTGGATGTCGAGAGCGCCCGCGGGCAGAATTAGAATCTGAATCTGAATCAAAATCAAAATCAATACGTAATGGTGAATGAATGCAAAGCATAGCAGTTCGTTCCATGTTGGTCTCGGACATTCTGGTCCCACGCATGCGCGCGCGACCGCGCCGTACGTCCTTCTCGGCAGTCACGAGTCAGGTCAACGGCCACGCATGCGAGGCGCGCGACTCGGATCTTGACATCCATCCCATCCGTTGCGATACCTCCACACATGCATCCACACCCAGCCATCTCGCAGCGGATTGAGCGCCGCACCGGAGACTCTTCTCGCGATGCTGGCTGCGCAAAGTCGATCGAATCGGTGACAATGACAATGCTGCACGGCAACCAATCAGGCAGGCAGGCAGGCAGGCAGGCAGGCAGCTTGGCAGTCACGAGTTCCGCCTGGGAACGAATTGTGCGCCACGGCAACACGGGGGGGGTCCGTGTGTGTGCGTGCGACTTGGCGCCGGAGACTCGACTGGATGGCCGATTTGCCAAGGGATCAATGGACGCACGAGAGTTGCTTCGACTTGATTGCGGCGGGCGGATGGTGCGGGCCCGACGAGCGCAAGTCCTGCGTGATTCGTCCAAGGGTCTGGGCCTGGAACTTGCACTTGCACTTGCACTTGCACTTGCACCTGCACTTGCAGATCAGTCTACACCAGGTGCAACATTCAACATTGTGATTAACATTTCGAAGGCTCGCTCGGGTGCGGTGCAGCTTGCGGCTAAATAAGCGACGCCGATTCGCGGCCGTCATGGTGGTGGATGTTGAACTTCTTGGAGGCGCACGCGCCCGCGCGCCCGCGCGTCTCGGCCTGGCCTGGCCTGGCCTACACCCACGCATCGTGGAGGTGTGTGCGTGTCAAAGGATTGTTACGCGGCAGAAACGACTCTTGACTGCCTCTCGACAAGCCTTCGGTGTCTTGGCGTCATTCTTGGTAAGACGTGGTCATGCCTCGTTCCACCGATCGAGCGGTGCAGCGGTCGGCTCGCGCTTCTCGAAAGGGCAGGTCTGGTCCACCGTCCCCGTCCACGTCCACGTCGGCGGCGTTGGTGGTTGTTGAGTCGTCGGAAAGGCGGTTGGTTGGTTGGTTGGTTGGTTGCGCTCGCGGTGGCGCGCTACCGGTCGTGTCGAGTGCAAGCGAGAGTCCAGAGAAGCGGTTTCCGTTGGAGAAAGCTTCATTATGAGCCAGCGTCCAAATTCTCTCTCGTCTTTGCCATCATTCCACATCCTTTCCCCCCCCCCCCCTTCTTCCGCTCTCTCGGATTTGCCAGGTCGCAGTCCTCCTCCTCCTTCACCTTCCTTTCTTTCATTTTCATCTTCTTCGGCCTGGCGCCATTTCGATTCGCTCATTCACACTCTTTGCATTCAACGCCGCAGGTACGGCAGAGTGGGAGGTTTCTGATTGCAAGCAAGGATGCGTTTGCTGCCGCGCGATACCAACATTTACTCTTTGGCCAGCGGCTTGTCCCTGGCCATTGCCAACTACAAGCCCGTGCCTCAATTGCCGACCAATGGCACTACGGCAGCTGCGGCCTTGACGGCTCAGTTGGGCGGGGCCAGCCTTGCAGAACTTGGTGGTGCTGGCCGCTCCTTTCAAGTGCAGACGGGTGCGGGCAGCGGTGCAGCAGGCGGCAGCGGCGATGCCAGACCAGTGGAGGAGTGGGGAGAGCCGTCGGTGTTGTACGTCGCTCAGCGCAATGCGTCCACTGCAAATAGCTTTGCATCCAGCGGACCCAAGATCGGGCCTGGCAATTGTCCCATCCAATCGGCCTACACGCCAAAGGGAGGCGAGGATGCGTTGCCGCCTCCCGTCTTTGCTCCATTCGATCCGGTCAAGGCAAACGTGATGAGGTACAGGCAGCAGAATGCTGTCAATATGGGCGCCTGGTTCGTCCTCGAAGGTTGGATGCAGTCCAACCTCTTCTCTTGCAGCACGGGCGGCAAGCAGGCAGAGTACGACGTGCTGGATGGCTTCGGTCAGTCGGCCGCTGGCGTACGAAATGCGACGGCTTATATGGAGAGGCACTGGGTGAGTGTGTGTGTGTGTGAGCTGGGCACATGATGTTGCGCACATGGTGTTGAGCACATGATGTTGAAGGCGCCACTGTCCCCTCCCTCCCCCCTCCGGCAGGACACTTGGATCACCGAGGACGACTTTGCCAAGCTTGCCGCTCAAGGAATCAATTCGATTCGCCTGCCCATCGGCTACTGGTCCGTCGGCCCGTACTTCACACGCAACAGCCCTTTTCTTGCGTACCAAGACGTGTACGCTCGATCTTGGCGCTACGTAGCTCGTGCGATCAATTGGGCAGCCAAGTACGACATGGGCGTTCTGGTGGATCTGCATGGAGCCTACGGCAGCCAGAATGGTCAACCTCATTCGGGACTTTCGGACGGGAACATCGAGTTTTACAACGACTACAATATGGGTTTGACCACTGATCTGCTGGTCTGGCTGGCCAAGGAGATTTCGGACGTGACCAACGTGATTGGTATTCAATTGCTCAACGAGCCTCAGGATAGGTCAAACCTTTGGCCTTGGTACAGAAAGGCGATGGACGCGATGAGAGCTGCTTCTCCCGAAGCAAAGACGGTGCCATTGTACTTTCACAATGCCTTTAACCTGGACAAGGGATCTCAATTCACAGCAACGAGAAAGGACTTTGTGGTGCAGGATCATCACGCGTACTACGTCTACACCAGCTCCGACCAATCCACCACCGCCAAGGGTCACACCAAAGCTCTCAACGGTGGCATCACGACTTGGTTCAACAAGAACAGCGACATTTCTCGTCGCAATCTGATTGTTGGGGAATGGTCTTGCGCTCTAGCACCCAGCAGTCTAGCCAAATCCTCCACGCCTCAGCAGGATCAGACTGCATTCTGCGAAGCTCAGAGGAAATTGTACACGGACGCTACGGCTGGTTGGGCCTTTTGGTCGTACAAGCTCGAAGGTTGCTCCAACAATGGTGGTTGGTGCTTCCAGCAAGCGGCCAAACAGTACTTGCCTTCGACGTTTGATCTGTGGAACTCGGCAAACGTGACCAAGAACGTCTACGCTGCGATTGGTTCTGCTGCTGGAAAAAAGGATGCCAACAAAAAGGTCGCGGATCTGCTCGCGACCATTTCTGCGATCCAGCTGCCATCCGCTTCTTCTCTGAACCTCAAAAAGATCGTCAGCGGCGGCGGCGGCGACGCGGACGACGAATCGACGCCAGACGTCTTGAGCGCCAAGACGAGTGCGAGCGCGAGCGCCACCGCACCGTCCAGCGAGACTGCCCGCGTAGGAATGGTCGTTCACAAGACGCGCAACGTGAACGGCGGCGGATCCATAGCAGCGCGCGCGGGCGCCATGGTGCGCTCTCAGCTCTCTTCTCGTCAAGCCGCCGCCGCCTCCACACCGAGCGACCAAACGCTGGCCTCTAGAGCAGGCTTTTCAGACGGCTTCAAGACTGCTCGATACTTTGCTTCGAACGCCAATCTTTCCAAATTGGGCTTTGCTCAGCAGTACATGGAGGATTCTTGGAGCGCTAGATTGGCCCTGGGCAAGTTGAAGTCGGGCAATGCGGCTAGCTACAAGAAGCAATTCAAGGCTGGTCTTGCAGCGGCAGAAGGCGCAATTCTCAAAGCCGTCCAGGCTGCCAAATAAGGACCGCAATCAAAAAAAAAAAAAAGCCTTTTTCCCCTCCGTCTCGTTGAATGTCACCCCTCATTGTGAACCCCTTCGTCACACTCCCTCTCTACCTCACACGCGGACTCGCACGCAATGCATAGATCGAGCAAATTGATGTCGGAGCAAATGCCATTCAGAAAAAAATACACAAAAAGATGGGGCGCGTGCGGGCGCTCGTCACGGGCGCATGCGCTTGTCGCGCACGGATCAGTAGGGACGAGCGGCGGTAGCGCGATTGTCAGCTGGAGCTGGCTGCGCGTGAGGCGCTCGATGGTGCGAGGGGGGAGGAGGCTGAAGTTGACGATAAGAGGGATGAAAGAGATGTGCTTGAGGGCCTTGAGAAGCGTAAGCACCATATTCTGCTTGGTACGGAGCATGTCCGCGCCCGATGGGTGGCAACGTTGGTGCAGCGTGGTGCGGAGATGAGGAGCTCAGGTGAGGAGAAGAGCTCGACATGCTGCCGTTGGCATAGGAAGAGTGGCGCGGGTCGTAACGACCGTGAGAGGAGTGCAGGGATGCGTTTTCATGGCGAGCTGAACTCGAGACAGCCGGTGCCATGGCTGCTGCGTGCGTAGCCAGACTGTTCAGTGCATCTTCAGGCCGCTGGACCGACATTCTCCCTTCGCGAAGATCTGGCGCATGCGCGTATGCGTGGCTCTGCATCGAAGGGATTTGATGCGCGTACGCCGCGCTGTATGGAACTTGGTGGTGTCCATACGTCATTCCGTGTCGACTGTCAGCTCCAGGTGGGTATGGCGCAGCAACTTCGTGACTAGGATAATAGCGCGCAGACCCATAGCCGAGGTGCGGCGCGTAGTGCCCAGAGGGTGGCATCGGCCCATGCATCAAGGGCTCGCGACGGTGCAGCGCACCATGAGACATGTGAGGTGGCGTGCCGTTGCTAGAATCCGGAGTCAGGGGCGCATCGAGCGGCATCGCATATCTGGCATGCTCAAGCAGAGGCTTGGAAGGACTCGGCGTCATTTGCGCAGCGTGAAGCTTGGGTGGTACCTGCAAGCCCGTGGAATCCTGTTGCTCTTGCGCCTTCGAGACGCGAGGCTTTCGAGGCTTCTTTGGAGCGTTTGGATCGGTCGGCTTGCGAGCTTTTTTCCTTGGCTGTTCACTTGTGCTGGTCTGCTGCTGCGCATCCCCCTCCTCCTCAGTGACGACTTTTCGCTTCGCCTGTGGTTTGATCTCTGCTTGCGCTTGCGCCTGCGCTTGCGCCTGTGCCTGTGCCGCATCATACTCGGCCGCTGCCTGAAGCTTTTCCTCCTCAGGAAAGATGACGTGGCACCACTTGACAAATCGCTCCTCGTCCGGTCGGTAGAAATAGGATATAGAGCCGTGTACAGCACCGGCAACGTCCGGCAGCTCGCCAGAAGAATCGACGATGCGAACGATGGGCACCAGCGTCTCGTGCCCTGCCACCTTGACGCTGCACATTTCGTCCACTTTGAGTCTCAATGCGCAAGCTCGCTCGATGGCTGCATTCCTCTGAGCGCTCGCTGACAGCCTCTTCTTGGCGTGCGGGTTGTGCGTGGAGCAGAGGACTACGTGTCGGACTGGTTCGTTGGCAAGATCCATCTCGGCCTGCTCAGCGGACACTGCCTCCAGAACTTGCCTCTTCTTTCCATTGCTAACCTTTTTGCGCCCTTCGACAACATCAGCTTTCGATTGAGGCAGCACGTCGAGGCGCCATCCCGTCGCTTCGAGGTAAGCGCAGCCAATGTGCGCGGCGCGCGTGCAGTTTCCATAGGTGCACTGTGTCTTGATGCCAGCCTTGGCATACTCTTCGCGCGGACAAAGGGCGCATTTGAGGGTGCGCCTGGCCTTTGGAATGCCAGAAAATCCCTTGACGACGTCAATGCCATCCTCGCGCGTTTCCACCCACGTCTCTGGCACAAAATTGGCACAGAGATCGTGGGCGTAGCGAGGCGGTGCTATTGCTCTCTCCGCATCAACCTCCTCGATGCGCACATGGGGATTGTCGAAATCAGACACGCAGTAGACGCAAGTCTTGTCGGCATCCGCATCCTCGATCGACGTGCGTCGAACCTTTTTCGTTGGACTGCTCGCCGTTTCGGCGTCTCCGCTCGCCTCCGCTGCCAGACGCTCAGCCTTGGCCTTTTTCCTTCGAGCTTCGTACTCGCGCCGCGCCACCCGTCTCGCTTCCAATCGTTCCCGATCCACTTCAGCGCCGGCCTCCTGCTGCTGGCGGATCAGAGCGCGCTGTTCCCGCTTCTTTTCCATCTCGATGATCTCTTCCGATTCCTTGAGGATGGCATCGACGTCCATGCGCACGCTCCACTCTTCGCACTCGCACCAGCCCGCTCGACGTCCAATGTCAAGCCACGAGGGCAAGGCAAAGTTGACGCTCTCGGCGCAGTTGAAGCCCATGTTGAAGCCAGAATGATAGCCGTATGGATAAGTGATGACGAATTCACCAGCGTGGTGCACCAGCCGCAGAGGCTTGATGTTGTGCGCTGCCAAGAAGGCAGGAGAGGCGAGGTAGGACTTGTGCCTCATAAAGTGTTTGCATCTGCGCGCATCGCTTGGGAAAGCACCTGCCATGGCATTCTCGAACCTCGTCTTGTCTGCCTGTCGGATACTGTACCACTGCTTTGGTGCTCCAAAGTGAATGTAGTTGATGCTGTACAAGTCGCTGTTGGCGCGCACAGTGCAAGGGTATGAGCGGTCGTTGAACACTAACACAGACATGACGTCGCACTCACACGTCTTCCACGTGCCACGCAAATGTCGCTCTCCACATGCCAAAGTACAGGTAAGGCGTCGTGACTCCAGGCAGCTTGCGCTTGAGGCGCAACCGCGTGAGGATGTTGGGCAGGTTGCCGACGTTCCAGGCAGTCGTCTCGGGCGTAAAGAGCGTTCCCTGGGGGGAGAGAGAGCAGAATGTTGGTGAGCGTGGTTCCACGGCAGACAGAGGAGAGAGCTGCGCACCTTGAGATCCGCTCCATACATTGGCGGCTTGCCAAAATTCAAACCCCGCCAATATTCAGCTTCAATCTCTCTACAAGTGTCTGCGTTCTGCCAATCTTTAGGTGTTGGCTGCTTCGAGACGTCGTCCGCCTTGGCAGACTCCCCGCCATCGACCTGCTCCATCTTCGTAGTACCCTCGCCATCCTCCATCTTGATCGTTTCGCCGGGCTGCGTTTCGCCGTCTGCCCGCGACTCGCCGAGCACCGCAATCTTGAGAGCACTGGCAGGATCGCTGGCTGCCTCTCGCAACCAGCACGTCTCGTGATTGAATGCAGCCCACTCGGCTTCGGTAGTGAGGTCCGCGGCCTTGGGCTTCGGTGCCGCACTACTCGACTTGCTTTCGCTCTTCTTGACGTCGCTCTTGACGTCCCCCTCCTGTCCAGCGCTGGGCCTGGTGCGCAGCACTCGAGTGGGAGACGTGCTCGGCGCGCGAGCATCACTTTGCCCAGCCTGCGGCTTTTCATCAGCCTCAGAGGGTTGTGCGACGTCACTGGAGGCAGGTAGAGGGGATGATTCGCGCGGTTGAGTGGAGGAGCGGCGGTGCTGGGAAGCGCCACCATTGGATGCTCGGGGTGCTGCAGGACGCTTGCGCTTGCTGGAAGCAATGCCGAGACTGGGCCTACCATCCTTGGCCCGTCCAGATCGCGTTCTGACTCCATCCTCTTCCGTAGCATCGACAGGACGTCTCGTCCTCTCCGCATTGGCCTTCATTCGGTTCATCTCTGGACCTCGCTGAGCTTCGCTGGCGCACACTTCGGCCCACTGCAGAGCATTCCATATCTTGGCGGGATGCACCACGTTTTGTTGACGCCAAAGACCGCTGCCTGCCGGCACCCAATTCTGTGAAATGGCATTGCGGATCCTGACGCTGGCGATGCCCCTCGGCGTGCCGTCCGGTTCGGGTGGCAGCTGCAAAGAGGGCAGCTGCTCCTTCCACGCGCGCGGCGGTATGATCTTGACAATGCCGGACCGCATGCCCCAAGCATCGATGGCCTCGCAATACGCTTCAAAGTCGGCAAATTGTTCCATTGTCGGCTCAAAGACGGGCACACCATCATCTGCCGTCGCTGAAACGTCGGTGGAGTCGGATGGGTAAAAGTAAGCTGGCTCGACTGGCATCTTTTTGGGAGAGGAGCTGGAGGCCTTGGAAGGCGAAGTCAGGCTCGCATTGGCTAGAGCCGCCGCTGCCCTCTTTGGTCTAGCGGGAGAGCTATCGGCAGACGCTCCTGTCTCGATGCTAGAGTCGCCATCGCTGGTGCTTCGTGGCTGCTGTACACCGACATCGCTTGCGGGAGGAGCCTCTTCAGCTACCTTTGGGGTAGCCTGAGCAAAGGCGAAGGCGTGCGGGCCAACAGGCGCCGCAAAGTATGCGAGCGACATGGCCGCCAAAGCGGAGCGAGCGGGCGAGCGAGCCACTCGGCGCTTTGATCTGAGTGCGAGACAGTGTCAAGTGTGGACTCTGTCGGCGCGGATCTGGGCCGAATGCGAGTGTGTGGCTCTGGGTGTGCGCGGGTGTATGCGGAGGATACTTGGTGTGGCGGGGCGGGGTGACTGTACAGACGTGCGCGTGCGCGCGCACACAGTTACGACTTGATCGAGAGGTGTGCAAGAGAGAGAGTGTGTGTGTGCGTGTGTGGATGCAAAGAGCGGTCACAACCACCGAGTGACGAGAGAGGGTGGGTGAGGATCAAGTGATGGGCAAAGAGGCATGAGTCGCATGTATGCGCACAACGCCGTGCGTGACTCGCGCCTCGTGACTGATTCATCTCGACAGCCGCGCGCGCGCGCCGACCGCGCTTGAGCTCAAAAATCAAGAAAGCGCGCGCGGGCATCTGATGATGGATACGCGCGATGCCGCACTCACGACTCACGACTTGAGCAGCAAGCAGCAGCAGCAGCATGCAACGACACAGCAGGCGTGAACTCAGCGCCGTACGCGCGCGCACACGCATGAAAAGCTCACACGCGGGGCGCGGGCTTTGCCCGAGCGCACGCACGCACGCACGCCCATCAGTTTCAGGTCACGCGAGTATCGTCTTGTCCCTTCATTCACTGATTGATGCGTGGACGGCTTCAAACTGCCCCCCCCCCCCCCCCCCCCCCCCCCCCCCCCCCCCCCCCCCATCGGCATCACGATCGAGTCGATCATCTAGATTTCTCCTGGTTGACATGATCATCCCACATCTTTCTTCAGGGTGGAATTCGGAAGGCAAAAGCCATGCAGCCTCGAGTGCACACGCGCAAGATGAAAGCGCCCGTCCGCATGCACTCACCTACCTACTCGCCACTCCTCCGCTCGTGATAGGCGTCGCGCGTTAAAAGTCCTCCAAGCGCGAATTCATAGAGCAACAGCTGTAGGCACTCACGCGTGTGTGTGCGGGCTGAAAGAAGCTAACTATATAGGCTCACCGCCTCGACGTTCGCAGATTCGCGATTCAACAAGCTTCACTTTACGGTTCACACTCGTGACTGCACAGTCAAAAGCAAATAAATGCCTTTTCATACACACACAACAATTCTTGATCGTCTGGCGCGCGTGCATCGCGAGTCGAGTTTTGCGTGCGAGCATGTGTGTGCACACGGACGTGTGATGCAAAGTTGTACCGGTACCGGTACCGTACACCGTGCGAGCTAGCTGGCTTCCTCCCATGCATGCACATCCATCGCTTGTTTCGGCTTTTGCTGCCTGATCGGTTCGCCGACATTTTAATCACGTGAGCCGAGCGGTCGAGATTCGTGACTCGTGACTCGTGACTCGTGACTCGAAAGATCCGCCGCGCCCCCGCTTGCTTGGAATCGACAAGAATCAAATCAAGAATCTGTTGTGAATGTTTCGAATCGCGAATGGGGTGGATGATGATGCCTGATGCTTGTCAAAGATCCACTATTCTTGACTGCTTCGATGCGATCGAGCAATTCGCAAGTCAATCAAATGTGGGATCACGAATCGAATGCTAGCTGAAGCGCACTACTTGGCATTGACCGAGCACGCTTGGCATTGACCCGAATTGCACAGACCGAATCGAATCGCTTGGTTGGAGCGAGGTGGGGCGCAGGCGTGTGAGCACATGTCAGAATAAACGTCACGCGCAAGCGCCACAGATCCACGCGTGACTCCATTTCGAGACGCACGTCTCGGATTCGGAACTCGAGCTTCTTCGTACGGTCGAAAAGACCGGACCGCCTGATGATTCGCAGAAGGGAGCTCGTCTGGATGGACCTCGATCGGCATCAATGCGCTCGCGACGCTTAATTGAAACCCTGACTGCACTCCGGCAAAGTGAAGAGTCTCATTTGTCAGACGCATGCAAAGGGCCCGATCTCGGTGCAAGACACGATCCATTTGTTCCGAAGAGGTGGGCCTCGAGATGAGATCCACGTGTACGCGCGCGCAAGAGCGCATCAGCACCACATTTTGACAATCACAATTCATCGGATTCGTGAGTGACGGTGCTTGCCATCTTCCGCTCGTGTGAGTGGAGTGCTGATCCGACAGCGAACACGTATCAAGTCCGTGTAGGCAGCGAAATCCACGTCGGATTGGCGATGGGACCATAAGCGGCAGCACGGCGGGCACGGACGAGCGAGCCGAGCCGAGCCCAGCCGATGCTTGCATGCCTTAGCTGATGCTTGTTGTGTGGTGAAGCACCATCAGGCGAGTAGACATGTAGGCCCCTCCACTCGGATTGTGTGCTCGTGGACTCGTGACTTGCATCGTGTCATGCTGCCATGCAGAAGGGTGCAGAAACAGAAACTTGCGCACGCACACACTCGCGACTTGCATAGTGGGTGACTGTTGTAGATTGCCGATCGAGCGTGTGCGCGCGCGTCCGGGCGGCCTCTCGATCAATCATCCGAACGTTCGCCATGCAGTGTTGAGTCAGAAGAGAGTCGAGGTGCTGGGCTGCCTAGCTGCCCCTTCTCTCGCACCG
>NW_020290191.1:0-11978 GCF_003144195.1 Ceraceosorus guamensis | reverse complement strand
CCCCCCAGCCCCCCAACTCCACAGGACAAGTGAGGCGACGACGGCTCACAAGCCCTGCCGCTGCTGTCCGATCCGACCTGCTGGGTCGGATCGCGCACGGTCCATTGACCCTCACAATGACCCCCCCCCCACCTGTCATCGATCAATTTGGAGGCTAAAGCGTAGCGTCCAGCTTATCTGATCGTCTGCACGGATCGTACGGATCGACGGTGATGCCTGAATCGTCACGATGCGCAAGCAAACACAGGTTGGAATTTGAATCGTGTTCGAACTCCTCGAGGGGTCACGATCGGCACGTGGTGCAAGCGGAGTGGGGAGATCGCAGATTGCATTGCTACTGAGGTCTCAACAGTGGTTTTGACAGTCCGTGTAAGAGAAAGGGGAAAGGGGATTAGGAAAAGAGGGCGATGCGTTGTCGATGAAATCTCATGCGCTGTCGATCCACGCTCTCGAAGGTACCCTAAAGATCTTGAGCACACCGCTTTTGAGATCGTCCAATCGAATGCTGACCTCTTCCGGACCTTTGAGCTTATCTTTAGCCGAGGCATTCGTCGTCGTCGTCGTCGCAGAGATTTGAATCACGGCTCTGATCTTGTTCTTCTTGTCGTCGGCACTGCCAGGATCGACAATGACTGCCAGAGCAGGATCTTGCGTCGTGCCGTACGTGACGTGGTAAGAGGCCAATCCGCGCTTACCCTTCAGATCCGCTCCCCACAACGCAATCACATCTCCTGCTCGCGGTGCGTCCGCACCTCGATCAAGCACCGTCGCGCCCGCGAGCGCCAGCAGCGAGATACCAAACGAGGAGCCGGCGGGTGGAAGAGCATCCGGAATGAGCTGGATCAGGGAATTGATGAAGCCTCGTGCGCCTGCGCGTGCAATGGGAGCCGCCTTGGCGTTGGCTGCTGCTGATGCGTGATGAGCTTCAAGAGGTCAATGGAGCCAGAGGAGGGCATGATGCATGAGCAATCCAGAACCGTACGCAGCACAACGCACCTACCGCCTTCACTCACCCAAAGCCGCACCAATCGTCGCGCTCCACTGCTGCATTTGTGCCGAGGTGGGGGGCGGAGGGGGAAAGTCGTGAGACTGATCCACTTGCGTCCTTTCCTCTTGCGCATCCTCATCGAACCATTCCAACCGTATCATCGTCCGACTCGCATCCTCGAATCTGACTTCTATCTGAGCCCTGTGCTCGCCTGCCTGCTCCGTCTGCAGCATCTGCACGCTCAGAGCCACATCCGGTCTTTGAGTGAGCGTGGGCGGAAGCTGAAGCGGATCCGCGCCTCGTCTCCACCATCTGCCATCGAGGAGCAGGTCCAGATCCCTCGAAGATCCTCGCACCACGCTGCTCGAAAGACGATCATGCTGAGGAGCTTGAGCAGGTCGGGATAAAGACACGGACTGGCGCGGCTCGTGCGGTGTTGGTGGGAGGGAAGAACGAGGAGGAGGAGGAAGACCAGCACTAGCGGCAGATCCAGAGATGGACGCGCCCACGGACGGAGATCGAGCATCCAGATCTTGCGCCTGCGGCGAAGAGCGCAGAGGCACTCCTGCATGATCGACCTCCGGCACATCTGCGTCTTGCGCTTCCCTCTCCTCCATCTCTTCCTCTGCTTCCGGCGTCGCTTCAGAGGTTGCGCGCGAATGCAGACCCGTAGGGACAGGTGGTCTGATGGACGCTCTCCTGCCGATAGAAGCGCCATCAGGAGCTGGCGATGGTGCGGTCCGACTAGGCGGAGCAGGACTAGGGGCAGTGCGTGAGGGAGGAGCTGGAGAGCGCGGATTGAGTGGGGGAGATGTAGGCACGGGAGGCGGCTTGGAGGCGGGTCGAGGAGGAGGACTGGCCAATCGAGAAGGTTCATCCACGTCTTGCTCGATCGTCTTGGAAGAGGTGGGCGGTGGAGCGAAACCCATGCCTGGTATAGCCACACCACCTCTAGGAATGCCGCTCGAGCGAGGAGCATCGATGTCTTCTGCTCGCTCTGCTTCGCTGACCTCTTCGGGTGGCGCAGGTGTTACCTCTGCCTCGCTAGCCTTTCTACGAGGTGGCATAGGAGCGCCCATGATGGGTGGCATTCCGCCCATTCTCTGTCCTCCAAGCGCAGCCATACGTCTAGCAATCGCTGCTCTCCTCTGCGCTTCCTGCTGTTCTTCCGAGAGTTCCTGCTGCTCCTCTTTAGGCTCATCCGCAGCTTCCTGCTCTTCGCTGCGCGTCTCGCCAAGCCCAGTCTGCGGTTCGTCATTCCCCTCATCGCCTTTCCGTTCCTCTTCTTCGTCCGACTCTTCTTGCACAATGCCATGTCTAGCCTTGGGCGCAGCGAGGGGCAAGGTCTGAGAAGGTGTCTTGTCGGAAGACAAGCTAGCAACCGTAGCGTCGAGCGACATGCGTCGTTCGTGTCCCTCTAGCTGTTCCAAACTGTCGCCGTCGCTCGGGGCAGCAGGAGGAGGGCTCCTGGGTATAGGAGGCACGATGGACGCTCGTTTGTCTTCCTTGTCCGCGCGCGAGGAGATGGAATCTTGACGCGTGGGAGGAGCGCGGGTAGGTGGAGGTGAGCGCGCCTGCGTTATCGGCTCCTCTACATCCTCGTTGGGCGGCGCAGCGCTTCGAGGTGGCGGAGGTAAGGACGACCGGGGGATTGGCGGACGCGTACTGGGTGGTCGACTGGACGATGATGGAGCAGGCAAGGGTTGGGATCCCGTCTCGGTGGGAACGGCCGCTTCCAAAGCCTCCTGATCATTTTGCTCTTGATGTCTGCTCCCGTTTGCTTCTTCACCTCTTGCCTCTTCCACATGCTCGCCCACATCTTCAGCGCGCTTCACTTCCTCTAGAGCCTGGACCGTATCGTCCGTCTCTCTTCGCTCAGCCACGAACCTATCCAGCGCCTCTGCTTGAGCTCTCAGCTCCATCTCGCTCTTCGTCGTACCGATCGTATCTGCCGATCCGCGTCTGCGCTCATCAGCTTCGGAACGAGGTACGCCCAGCAGATCAGCCCCACTCGGTGCCGTGCCGGAAAGCGGCGAGGCGCTGTACGCGTCTGCTCCTTCTGCTGCCTTGTCCGCACCCGACACGCTCGTATCTAATGCAGCGAGAGCATCCACATTCTCGGCGGCGAGATCTGAAGACGGCGCCGTAGAAGTAGCCGCTTCAGCGTCGGTGTCGGCGTCGACAGGTGACGCATCAGACGCGGGCTCGACAGTAGCATCGGCCGAACCAGCCTTGGCCTCCTTGACGGCAGATCTCTTTCGTCTTGGCGGGGCAGCTCTTCTGGGCACGGCCAAAGTCTTTGGAGGAGCAAGGTCTTCCTTATCGTCGTCGGGCCTGACTGTTGTATCGTCGGCAGTGATCGCTTCCTCCGTATGCGAAGCCACCTTCACACCTGCACTAGGGCTTACGATCGCGTCATCGACCTGATCAAACCGAGCCTCCTCTTGCGTATCGAGCGTCGCGCTTCTCGAAGGTGCCCGAGGTTTGGGGGCAGAAGGCGGCATGGGAGGCCCGCCAAACATGCCGCCGCCTCCTCCTCCTCCCGCTGCCGGTCCACCTCCCATGCGCCTACCACCTAGCTTGGCCAACCTCGCAGCGATTGCAGCTCTCCTTTGCGCTTCCTGCTCTTCTTCTGTCTTTTCCTCTTCCGCCAAAGCGTCATCATCAGCGTCACCCTCGGCATCTCCAAGCGTCGCGTCCGTCCCCCCTATTTCCTTTTTTGTTCCATCCTCGTCAGGTTGAGGCGGTGCAGTCATCGCTTCTCCCTCTTCGACTCCTTCAGAAAGAACAGCGCTCCCAGCGCTCCCTATCGTATCCACGCTCTCCTTTCTCTCCCGCGCTGGTTCGGGCGGTGCGAGGCCCATCCCTTGCATAGCAATGTTCCTCCTATCCGCAGCAAGCCGACCCGGTTTATTGGCTGGTGGAGGCGGAGCACCTCGATTCGCATTCGAATCATCTTCTCCCGCTCCCGCTCCTCCTCCGCGCTGCAAAGCGGCCATGCGTTCCTTGAGCGTCATCTTGATGCTAGCTTGAGCATCCGCAGCCGAGAATTGCGAGTGTTCGCCCGAACGACTCGTCTCTTCCTGACTGGCGGCATTGGTCGGAGTGGGAGAATGGGTGGGAGAAGTGGAAGCAGCGACGCCAGCGGTTGCGGCTGGTGAGGCAAGACTCTTTGCGGCCCCTTCTTTGGACGACGGCCCTAGTTGACTCTGTCCAGGAAGCAAGGGTTTGGGAGCACCGGGAGCAGCTGGAGGTCTCTTCCATCCACCAGGTTTCCCAGCAGGTCTAGGTAGAGGAGGCGCATTGTTCTCTGCAGGCTTATTGAAGGCCGCGATTCGAGCTGCTAATCCGCCGGGCTTGGGAGCAGGAGGTGGGGGAGACTTGCTAGGCTCGGGCGCCGAGGGACTCTTGAGAGATGGAGAGGCGATGGGGGCAGCTGCTGCTGCTGATGACGATGACGATGACGATGATGATGGTATTGCTGCTGGTGCTTTGGAATCTGATGAGGGACTGAGGGAAGAGGCAGCATCTGCAGGCTTTGCTGCATCTGAGGCAGCTGGGCCAGCGGTCGGTGCAGCTGCAGATTGCTCTGCTGTGCTCTTGTCTGGGTGATGGGCGGGAAGGTCGGGCTGAGGGATGGTCTGCGCCTCCTTCTCGGTCGCATGAAAATCCGCAGCTGCTGAATTGGGCGCTCGCGGTGCATGTGCTGCCTCTGCCTCATCCTCGCCTGTCACTGCTGCTGGAGGCGCTGGCACGACATTCCTAGCTGGGAAAGTACCGCTCTTGCTCCCATCCTCCGATTGACCGACCAACCAGACATCATCATCATCATCATCATCATCCTCCTCCTCCTCCTCCTCCTCCTCATCTTTATCCTCCTCATCGTTCTTGGGTGCCAAGCCAGTCACTTGAATGATGTCACCCTTGGAGAAGGACAGATCCTGCGCGCGGAAAGAAGAGAGATGGAGCGCATTGAGCGTCCAAAGGGGCGGTGCGAGTGCGCCGAGATGAATGCACACGGGCACATCCTGCTTGCTTGCTTGCTTGCTTGCTTGCCCCCCCCACCGAATCAGACTCGCCTGCTGGAACTCACATTCGCGTGCGGCGATCGATACTTTTTGATGGCCACATATCGACCGGGCTTGAATGATGCTGGCATGATGCGATGCGATGGGATGCGGGTGTGAGGGGGCAGGGCGGGGCGAGGCTGCACGGTGAGTGGAGAGGGACGATGGAGGGTCTGAGCAGACTCGTGTGTATGTGTGTGCGCGCGCGTGCTGTGCGAGTCGTGAGTGGTGAGTGGATGGCAGGAAGTGCCGAGTCGAGTTGAGTCGAGTTGAGTCGAGTTGTGTCGAGTCGAGCCTCGCTTTAGGAGCATTTACGTGATGGAGAGACACCAAAGAGGAGAGCACAGGTGTGACAAGCAGGGCAGCCGCTTGCGTTAGGTGTCCGTGCATGGCGTGGCAGCATGATATCAGGCAAGGCAGCACACGGCGTCATGCAGCAAGCAAGCAAGCGGCTTGCCAGCAGCTTGTCAGCCAGCCATGCAGCGTGCGGACGCCGCGTGTTGCGCGCGTGCGTGCGGGCGGGTGATGCTCTGCTGCTGGGAGGCACCACCCCCGCGCGCGCGGGGCACCTTTTGCCCAGCCACACTTGCACACGCACACGCACACGCACACGCACACGCACACGCACACGCACAAGCACACGCGCACAGCCTCACAAACGCGCGCAATCAGCAACGCATGGCGCTGCATGTGCCCGCGGCGCACGTGACACGTGACACTCTCGATTGGGGACTCTTGACTTTTGGTGTCGAGAAGCAATCTTGCAGCATGAGCAGGTAGGTGGTCAAGAGTCAAGAGCATACAGTGCTCACCACGCCTCACGCACACCACGCACACTCCTCCCTTCATACGCGTACGCGTACGCACACACCCCACACCCACACCCACACCCACTTCCATCACTCTCCAGCACTCCATTCAGCAGTTCAGCAAAGTCTCATCGTCTACACAAGCGCATGCCTTCCTCCACTCTCGCACGATGAACAGCGTCAAGATGGAAGAGGACAACGCTGGACAACTTGACAGCGCGAGTATAGCCGGTCCATCCACATCCACATCCACATCCACATCCACACTGCCGCCCATCAAGCGAAGATTCAAGCCTACGCTGCACCTCTCCGAGCAGCCCGTCGCTCCACCGGTGGATCAGCGCATCCTGGACGAAGCAGCAGCTCAAGCAGCCGCCTCTGCAGCCGGTTTCGAAGGATTTCGACGCACGCGACGCTTCAATCAGCGCAGAACGGTCGACTTTCACGCTTCTCAAAGATTATCTCGACTGGTGCGATCTACGCGCACGAATGCTAGAGCGGACAAGTGTCTGATGCCCAGCACGAATCACGTGGTGGACATTTTGCCGCCGGACATGTATGCGCTGGGCAATGGGTTTGCTGAAGAGGATGCGGTGGGCATGGCCGTCACCACGAATCTGGTGCACACCAGCACAAACAAGATTCGCTGTCCCGTCAATGTGGTGTGCTGGCAACCAGAAGGCAGGAGATTGCTTACAGGTTCCCAATCTGGCGAATTCACCTTGTGGAATGGATTGACCTTCAACTTCGAGACGATCTTTCAAGCTCACGATGCGGCTATTCGATCGGTGCAGTATTGCAAATCGGGCCAGTTTCTAATCTCTTCGGATCAGGGTGGTGTGATCAAGTACTTTCAATCCAACATGAACAACATCCAAGCCATACCTGCGCACAGGGAAGCCGTCAGGAGTCTCAGCTTCAGTCCAGACGATGCCAAGTTCGTCAGCGCTTCCGACGATTCCACCTTGAAGATTTGGGCCTTCGATGAGGCGAGGGAGGAGAAGGTGCTCAAGGGTCACGGATGGGATGCCAAGTGCGTAGCTTGGCATCCTTTCAAAGGTCTGCTCGTCAGCGGCGGCAAGGATAATCTGATCAAATTTTGGGATCCAAGGAGCGCGAATTGCTTGGGAACGTTTCACGCGCACAAGTCCACGGTGCAGCAAGTAGCTTGGAGCAATTTCGAAGCCAACATGGTGGCTAGCGCGAGTACGGATCAGACGGTGAAGCTGTACGATGTTCGCATGATGAAAGAGTACGCTTCGTTCAAGGGTCACCTCAAAGAAGCTTGTTCCCTCGCCTGGCATCCCTCTCAGCGACATTTGCTGGTATCGGGAGGTGGAGATGGTTCGCTGCTTTATTGGAGCACCCTATCCACCGACAACGTTCCAGCTTCATCTTCTCAAGCCATCTACGCGCAGGAACAAGCGCACGATTCGAACATTTGGTCCATCGCTTGGCACCCCTTGGGTCAGATTTTGGCTACTGGCTCCAACGACCACACTACCAGGTTCTGGGAACGATCTCGGCCGGAAGATGGAAGGCGAGAAGAGGCGGGCGGTGATGCGAGTGCGAGTGCGAGTGCTGCTGGAGCAGATAAGAAGGAAATGATGAAGAGGAAGGCTAGAAGCGGCGGGGAAGATTGGGATGGTGAGGCGTCGAATGAGGCGTGCGGGCGAAGGATTGATGAGGCTCCATTTCGCATGCTGATTATTTCTCCTTCCCCCCCACACACCCTCCTCCCACTTTCTTTTCTTTTGGCCTTGCTTGCAGACGATTTCATTCCCGGTCTTACCTCTGCTGCCAGGAGAGGAGGTGGAGGCGGCGGCGGCGGCGGCGGCGCGATGCACAACAACGCACCTCCATCGCACTTTTCTCAAAGTTTAGGTTTCAACCATCTTGCTCCACGCTCGGACGAATCCTACGTCGCTGGCGCTGCTGTTGGCGAACGATACGTGCCGCCTCCTCGAGAAGGTGGTGGGGCGTCGGGCGGAGGAGGTGCGGGACACTCTTATGGTTATGCTTCTGGTGCGAGCGCGGGTGCGGGGGCATACGCTTCCGATGCGACGTATCATCATCATCAACAGCAACAGCAACAACCCCTACCCGGATTCGCCCCTTCGAAGGTGTATGCAGGTTGGAACGACGGTACACCTCACGCAGCAGCGGGAGCGGGAGGCTACGGGACGCATGCGCACGGGTACGCGCAGACGCAAGCGCCTGCTGCTGCTCCTGCGCTGACCGGTGCTAATGCGGGCGTGACGTCAGGCAGCGGTTGGGGAGCCAGAGCTGCTGGAAATGCGTCAACGGGAGCGGGAGGTGCTAGGCAATGGTGAGGGCGGTCATTATGGAGGAGGAGGAGGAGACGAGAAATAGAAATAATGGTGATCGACCATGCGCACGCACGAGCTTGGCACGAGTTCGCCTGCTTGAGGGGGGCAACGTGAGGCGTAGAGGAACGTGTATGAGATGCGGAACACCAGTTCAAAAGAGAATCGGCGCGCTAAGCTGGGCAGACGGGCAAGCCAGCTGCGCAAGCTGGAGCAATTAAGCCAAGCTTTAGTCCTGGCCTGCCTGCCTGCCTGCTGGCCTGCAAACGAACCAAACGTGCTTGCGGGGCTCTCGAGATTGGCGAAACGAAAAACGAAAAACGAAAAAGAGAAAGAAAAGCCTTTTTGAGCGCCTGCGCGCCCGCCCGCCCGCCCGCTCGCCGGGTCCGAGCGATGCGCGGGGGGTCCGAGTTTCTCGCCCCTGCCCCCGGTCATTTGCGAGCACGCGGGGGATGTGGGGAATGAAGGATCAAAAGTGACGAGTTCGCTGTGAGTGTGAGTGTGAATGGGGATGATGCGGGGGGGAGAAGAAGCGCGTGGCAGTCACATTTAGTTGGCACAAGAGAGCAGCCAGCGCATAGTACTTTTGTTGTAAACCCGGGGTATACGAGTCCGAGGCGGGTGCAAAGTCAAGCGTAGTATTTGTCTTGCTGATACAGATTCAGATTCAGATTCAGATTCAGATTCTGATTCAGATTCTGATTCTGATTCTTGTGTTGAGCGAGCATATACATTCGAAGTCAAAAGTGCGAATTCCACGCATCGCATGTTTGTGATTGCGGCCGTAATTAACACGTACGACAATCGTGAATCTTGAATCGTGAATCAAGAATCTGCATGCCCCCGCGCGCGCGCGTGTCCACGTGACCGGTGCGAGCATGCGTGCGGGCTACTGCGCTTTTGAGAAATTTTGAGGAAGGCACGATCGATCGTGGTAACGAGTGGAGTGTGAGTATGAGTGGTGATCAGTGTGAGTGGTGAGTGGTGAGTGGTTAGTGGTGAGTGGTGAGTGGAGTCAAGTCACCGACCGCATTCACGATTTGTGAGTCGTGAGACTTGAGTCTGCTTCACCATCCATACACAGCGATACGCTCACGCAAGAAGCAGTCAGTAAGACACACAGACAGACAGACAGACGGACAGCGATTCTTGTCATTATCGGTGATCCGGCAGCTCAAGCGCCTCGTACAGGAAAAAGAATACAAAAACCGGGCGCAATTACACGTTGCCCCATCGTTGGCACCAGGCCATGTCACCTCACCCACAAGCCCACCTGGAGCTCTTGCGCTTCCTATCCGATTCCAACGCAACAGCGCGTCAAGTAGCTCTCTCTAACCTTGTAGGATTCTCATCATCATCTTCTTCCGCTGGCCAAGCAGCAGCAGCAGCGCGAGGCGCATCGAGAAGCTTGCTGATCGATAAGCACAAGGGATTGGATGGCGGGCCGCTCAGGGGAAGAGATGGGAGGGATGTGGATACGATTAGGGATCTCAAGAGGTTGTGCGAGGATATTCCCGTGAGTTGTTTGCAGTCAGCGGCAGAGGCGGTCGTAGAGAGCGAGCACAAGCAGTTGGCCTTGGCGTGGCGATGGAGCAGCGACATTCGCAAGCTTGCACACGCACACGCTCACGCTCACGCCCACGCCCACGCCCACGCCCACGCCCACGCTCACGCTCACGCACCCCCTAGGTGACAGCGCACGACGCATTCAGCGCCCTCATCAACCTGTCCGACAGTCTGCTCGTAGCCAGGCGCATCGCCGATCAAGCTTTCCTCACATTCCTCGTCTCCTACATATGCGTGAGTCTGCATCCTTGGCGGACTTTTCCCGCGTGCGCTGGTGGCCCTCCCTGACTCCATACGGCTCGTGCGCTCGCTCGCAGGATTCGGCGTCCATCTTGGCGGATCTAGCGTGCATGCTCCTCTCCAACCTCACAAAGCTGGAAAGCGTCTCTCTCCAACTGCTTTCCCTTCGCATCTCCTCTTCTCCCCTCACAGCTCAACCCGACGCATCCATCATGGCAGGTCTCAACGCCGATCCTTCTTCCCACACCTACGAGCAAGAAAAAGCAGCGGCGCAGCGAGCGGTCGAGAAGCTTGCTGGCGTGCAGATATCTGCGATAGGTGCGCTGTTGGATGCCTTTGAAGAGGGCGCAATGGTAAAGGCTACGAGCGGGACGGAAGAGATTAGGAGAAGAGCTCTGCTAGCTCAAAAGGCCAGCGCGGGCGGGGCGGAGCATGCTTCGATGGGAGATGACAACAAGAGGAGATCCAACTGTCACTTCTTATCCAGCGTCTTTGCTAATCTTACCATTGCGAGTATGCAGAGTGGGCGCTGGACCTCTTCGAACATGTACGAGCAGCTTGTTGATGCTCCCCTGCTCTCCCACCCTCCTTTATTCTCATTAGACACCTCGAGGTCGAGAATTCTTTGTAGCGCCCCTCGCATCTGCAGAGCCTGACGCAGCGAGCGATGGCAAAGTGCATGATCCCAGCTGGACATTGGCAGACTACCCGGTGGCCAGGATCATGGCATACACGGAGCACCCCGACCTGATCCGAAGGGGCGGAGCGATCAGCGCGCTCAAGTGAGTCTTGTGTGTGCGCGTGTGCGTTCCGGCTTTTTATCGGGGGCTTTTTCCAAAGCGCTTTCTGATCCATCGCAAACCTGCCTCTCCCTCTTCGCCCGGGGCACAGAAACATACTGTTTTTGCGCTCCTGCCACAAATTGCTACTGGCGCCTCCTCCGGCACGCGAAGGGGAGCCGAACGAGCTGGTAGCGGGTGCACTGCGTCGCGTTCAACGACCCTCCTCCCCACTCGACATTCTTCCTCACCTCCTCCTACCGCTATGTTCAGGCCAAGAACTAAGCAGCGTGGATTTGGAGGATCAAGAAGCATTGCCGGAAGCGTGTCAAATGTTGCCAGAGGAGCACGCTAGGGAAAAAGATGCGGCGCTCAGGGCTATGCTGATCGAGTGCCTGCTTTTGCTCTGCACGACGCTCTATGGCAGACAGTGCCTGAGGCAGAGGGGCGTCTATGTCGTCGTTAGAGCGGCCCATCTCAAAGAAACGGAGGAAAAGGTGCGTTGGCGAGCGAGCGAGCGCGCGCGGCCCGCGTGTCTTTTTCTTCGGTATGTGGGACTCGTTGCTCATTTTGCCCTCGCGCATCCCTCCCCATTTCCAAATCCACTTCTTCCCCCCCCCCCCCCCCTTCCTGCTTTCCGACCTACCTTTTTCATCTTTTTGTCTCTCACAGATTGCCGAATCAGTCGTTCGGCTTGTCAATATCCTTCAGAGGGACGAGAGCAGCGAGACGATGGTGGAGGAGGAGGAGGAGGCGGCGCAAGCGGCGGGTGCGAATGTGGATGTGGATGTGGGAGGAGGAGTCGAAGGGCAAAGGGATGAGAATGGAGAGACGGATGAGGATCTGATCATTGAGGAATTGTAAAGCCGAAGAAGGTTTGTTGTAGCGAAGCAATCGATTTTCACGCATCCGATCGAGCACCCTCGGCGCCCGATTCGTTGCTCCATCTCCCCATCTTCACCCGATGACAATGCTGGCGTTGTTGCTAGTGTGATGTGGGAGAGTTCTATGGAGTGCATGCATTAGCGACGTCCAGGGGGGTGGGTTGCGCGAAAGCAAGATGAATGGAATGGGGGGGAGCGGGATGCGTGCGAGGGTGCGAGTGTGCGAGGAGGGACTAGGGGGGAGTAATAGCAATGGAAGAGAGATGCAAAAGTCCTTGGAAGCTGAGGTTCGCAGGGATAAATCATGCGCGGCGGGGG
>NW_020290190.1:0-12168 GCF_003144195.1 Ceraceosorus guamensis | reverse complement strand
ATTCTCCTCCTCCTTAGCCCCCCTCCTCCTCCTCCTCGATTCTCTCACTCCCTCTGCAAGAGCAAAGATAGGCCCAAGCCTCCCAATAACAAGTACTTGAGCTTCGGATAATCGTTCAGCGCAATCGTCACGTATCTGTATGAGAGGGGGGCAAAAAGAGTGTGAGGATGGGGCGGCCGAGATGAAGCTTGCGTGTCGCGTGTCGCATTCAAGCTGTGCGAGCGTGCGCTGTCTGCTACGAGTGGGGCTCTGCGCGACTTGGCA
This sequence comes from Ceraceosorus guamensis, assembly GCF_003144195.1. Classification (NCBI taxonomy): domain Eukaryota; kingdom Fungi; phylum Basidiomycota; class Exobasidiomycetes; order Ceraceosorales; family Ceraceosoraceae; genus Ceraceosorus; species Ceraceosorus guamensis. The sequence goes on along the minus strand of NW_020290190.1, from coordinate 11,904 downwards.
AGAAGTTTGGCCAATCCAGCTCTTGCCTTCTCGCCTGCCTGCCTGCTTCGACAAAACACACCAGCCAGACTGGGCACACCTTCCCCCCTTCTCATCACTAGCCACGCGCTGCTACTCACCCAACATAAGGCATATATCCCTTGACTTTTCCAACCACGTTGCTCCTCCTCAAATGTCTCGTGCCATTGTACAGCACCAGATCGTCCGCCGAGTTGTTATCTCCCTTTGTCAACAGCAACTGATCATCCTCCTCTGGCAAGCTGTCGTTGAATCGTGGAGGGGAAGTGAAGGGTATGTAAGGAGTCCACGACTCGACCGCAGCACCGCACCGCACCGCATCGCTTTTCGCGCGCGGGGGGGGGGGGGGGGGCACTCACTCGTGCGTCTCAAGCACCCTATGAACGATGGGAATATCCGCTCCAGGCACTTTATAAACCGTGATATCTCCCACCTTGAACTTTCTCTCGGCACTAGGCATGCTCAAGAAGAGCAGATCCCCTCGATAAAATGCCGGCTCCATACTTCCCGACAACACCACCACCACTGGCGATTCCGTATCGCACCATACCGAGAGGCCTTTCCACAGCGCTAGGGCCGTCGAGATGACCGTCAGAAAGTTGAGCGCTTGGAGCAGGTAGGCTCGGATGGATAGGTTGCGCAGCGAGGACAACATCCTTTCCCTTGGGTGCAGCTGTCGCCCTTCCAACGACGACTTGCCTCCCTATCCTGCTCGTGCTGTTGCTCGCCGAGTTGAGGGAACAAGAAAAGCGTGCTCGTGCTCGTGCTCGTGCTCGTGCTCGTCTTGCAGAGGGAGAGATATCGTGCCCGTGTTTGCGCCCTTTTTCTTGCCTAGTAGAGTTCAGTTGCAAGAGCAGATCCCAAAAAGGAAGAGCAAAGGGTAGGGAAAAGGGAGCGGGTTTACGAAGCGTCTATTGTTATCGACTTTCGACCTCCTTTGCCCCTCGTGCGATGGATGAATGCTGGGTCGATGTTCGCTGTTCGCTGTTCGCTGTACGCCGTATCAAGTCCGCAAGTAGATGCGACCTCGCACGCAACTAACCACGTCGACACACGCTAGCGCACTCACGCACGCACGCACGCACGCACGCACCCAGCACCCACCTCGGTCCCGCGTGAGCGCCACAAATACGCGCAGCGCATGCATGCATGCATGCAGCCAACACACGCCGCTCCCTGCTCTCTCGTACGACAAAAACAACAGCCCCCTCCTCCTCCTCCTCCTACTCCTCCTCCTCCTCCTCTCACTTCAGACTCTTTCCCCTCCCCTCCCCTCCCCTCCCCGCAAATATTTCAGCCCACAGCCACGCGTAAAAGTTGCCCAACTTCTCAATCGAAGGCCAATCAGCTAGGGGGGGCTAATACCGCGCGCGACCTGTAAAACCTCAATCAATGCAAGCCCCCCCCCAAAGCGTTTCCCTTCGCTCTCGCGCGCTGATTTCTTTCCCCCCCCCAGCTCTCCTCGTCTCTTGCGACATTTTTCTCGCATTCATCACCCCTCTGTTTCTTACGAGTCTGCAACTCGACGAGCATGCGCCCCATGCGGAGGAGAAAGATTCGCACGTCTCACAAGCAGCAGCAGCAGCAGCAGCAGCAGCAGCAGCTGAACAATTCTGACGACGCACGTCCGCGATACATTTTATTTTTCCAAAAAATTACACGTCAAATCTGTCTGGGACCCCCTCCCCGAAACCTCCACCGGAAATCATTTCCCCGTGTCCGTCCTTTGGAGCGGCGACGCCGTGTCAGGCTAGATCAGGCGCGAACGCCCGCGTGCGAGCGCCGACAAGAAGCAGCAGCAGCAGCAGCGTCCTTCACCCAACCTCTAAGCAAGAGCCTTGAAGCCAAGCTCCAAATCAGCCTTGATATCGTCGATGAACTCATATCCGACGCTCAGTCTGATCATTCCGTAGCAAGGCAGTGTCAGCGGGGCAAGACGTGCGACTCGATCACGATTCGCTTTGCTCTGCGTCCCCCCGCCCCTCTCACCTGATCAGGTCCTTGGTCACACCAGAGTCCAGCTGTTCCTGGTCAGTCAGCTGCTGGTGAGTCGTGGCGGCAGGAGCAATGACGAGCGTCTTTGCGTCTCCCACGTTTGCCAAGTGGCTAAGAGATGGCGAGGAGTGTAAGCGCCTGGGGACGCGCACACTCCGCAAAAGCACTCCGCAACGCGCGGGCTCACCTGGCAAGCTTGAGGTTGTCCACAAACGTCGCGCCGGACTTATCGTCGCCCTTTACACCAAAAGACAACACACCTCCGAAACCGCGCGGCTGGCGAGAAGGAAAACGTCGTGTGAGCATCAATTTAGCTCGAGAGCGCTCCTTCAGCCCTCTTGCGCGCGCAACTCACCAGGTACTTTTTGGCCAGCTGGTGACTCGGATGAGAGGTGAGACCGGGGTAGGAGACCCAAGCGACCTTGGGGTGCTTCTCGAGCCATTGAGCAATGGCGAGGGCATTGTCGGCCTGACGCTGAATGCGCAAGCTGAGCGTCTCGAGACCTTGCAGGAGCAAAAAGGAGCCAAAAGGGTTGATGCTAGGTCCCAAGTCGCGCAGAATCACTACGCGAAGGAAAATGGCAAACGTGACCGCTCCAAACGTGTCCCAAAACTTCAGACCGTGATAGCCCTCCGAAGGCTCGGTGAATTGTGGAAAACGTCCAGACTTTTTCCAATCGAACTTGCCAGAGTCGACGACCACTCCGGCAATCGTCGTTCCGTGACCGCCGATCCACTTTGTGGCAGAGTGCACGACAATGTCTGCTCCGTGGTCGATGGGACGGATGAGGTATCCGCCCGCACCAAACGTATTGTCCACGACGAGGGGAATGCCGTGATCGTGGGCAATCTTGGCGATGGCCTCCAAATCCGGCACATTGTAGCGCGGGTTACCAATCGACTCGATGTACACCGCCTTTGTCTTGGAGTCGATCGCCTTGGCAATGTCGTCTGGGCTGTCTCCCTTGACAAACTTGGTCGTGATGCCCATGCGAGGAAAGAGGACCTTGAACTGGTTGTACGTTCCTCCGTACAAGTAAGACGTGGAGACGATGTTGTCCCCCGCCTGGGCCAAAGCGAGCACGGCCATGGCCTGAGCACTTTGACCAGACGAGGTGGCAAGAGCAGCAGCACCGCCCTCGAGGGCTGCAATGCGCTTCTCAAACACATCCTGAAGAGGTGCCGCCCGAGAGGCGTGAGCGCATGTCGCGTCTGTCTCGACTTGTCACCATCACACACTCACAGTGGTCGGGTTCATAAGACGCGAGTAGCTGGCAGAATACGACCAAGCAACCGAAAAAAAAGTCTGAGGAGGCCCAAAATTTCCCCTAGCGCTCACGACGTGCTCCACTCACATGTTTCCAAACTCGCGCAGACCGAACAAGTTGGCTCCATGCTCAGAGTTGTTGAACACAAATGAGCTGAGATTGGAGGTGGGGGGGATGTCGCGCATGAGTTGTGGAGTGCAGGGGCGGGGGACAAAATTCGCCACCACCACAACATCGCAGCGCCGAGAGCAAGCTAGCTATGCGCTGAGCGTCCTTCTCAAGTTCCGCAGCAGTGCGATAACATGACTCACGTAGAAGCAACAATGGGCACAGCACGGGCGTTGGATGCAGGATCGGGCTCTTGACCTACGTTGGAGTGCGAGCAAAGTGAAGATGAGCGATGATGGGGAGCGGCGGCGGCGGCGTGTATGCGTCTGTCTGACTCACCAGCGTGGAGCTCTGAAGAGTGAAGTGCGTGCGCGACACGCGTGGGAAGAGGAGGAGGAGGAGGGGATTGTTAGAGAGGGAGGGAGTTTGCCGAACGCACGGGCGACGCTCCATACTCACGAAGAGTGTCAAAGTGAGAAGCCATGTTTGCAAAGGGTGAGCTCAGGTTGGAAGAGTATGGTATACGGCTCGGGCGGGGGATTAGTGTGATGGAGGAGCGCAAAGAGGTTGGAGAGCGTGCGCAACGATGATGTTCATCGACTCGCTCGCTCGCTCACACGATCTTGCACTCGCTATACCGCCGCACCCGCGCGAGGGCACGTTGACGAGGGGGCCGGCCAGCATCAGCTATAGAGAAGTTCTACTCCAAGATCTGCAGCACTACTACAGCAGGCACGTGGGCAGTGTCAGTGAGTGTCAGTCCGAGTGTGAGTCCCGAGTCGTGAGCAGAGGGCGTGTACGTGTGTGTGTGATGTGTGTCTGTGTCTGTGTAAGAACGTCCGTGCGCTCGCTCCACCACACCACATGCACCGCACCGCACCGCACCGCGCCCAAAAAAAGCACGCAATTCGTGGATCCGAGTGACTGTTATTGCGAGAAGGCGCGCGCGCTCTCATTCATTCACCATTCACCATTAGCGCCTGATGCATGCTTGACTGCGGAATCAGAAGCCACGCAGGACACGCGCGAGAGCCAGAAATAAGACGAGCACAGCACACGCACGACAATCCATTCGACCTTCTGATTGCGCACCCCAAGACTCACACTCTCGATCTATCGCGAATCCTCGGACACGCTCGCTCGCTACACACTCGAGCGAGGTTTCAAGGGAGAAAAACAGACCCCGCCCGATCCAACTCTCTGCGCTTCGCTTCTCCTCCTGCTGGCGCACGTATACGTCCGCAAGCACGCACGCAAGCACGCAAGCACGCACGCGCGCGCACCTACCCAGCTGACGCTGCTGCACACTCCTCTTCTTGTCGACTTTCTCATCATCATCATCATCATCATCATCTCATCGGCGCTAGAAGAAGAAATCGCGTCATCTCACGTGATATCTCTCTGACACAGATCACGTGTGGGGGGTTCAAGCATGCATGTGCAGAGAGGCAGCCATCACGTGCAGCTAGGTCCGGCGCTCGATCCAGTGTTGAGTTTTGAGTCTTGAGTTTGAGTCTTGATAAGTCCGAGTCAATTGATGAGATATTCGACTCATAAAATGCCCCCCCCCCCCCCCCTTTTGCTCTTACGCCGCGCCGCGCCGCACCTTACCCCCCCCCCCCCCCCCCCCCCCCCCCCCCCCCCCCCCCCCCCCCCCCCCCCCCCCCGACCCGATTCCGATTCGAATTCGAATTCGTATTCATATTTGCCTAGCTTGGATCCGTCACAGCTCACGCGTGCGCCCCGATCCTGCTACAAGGTGTGCCCTTTGTGGGACAGATGGACAGACAGACAGACAGCGACGATCTTCTAGCAATCCGCGATGGCCCCATAGCATGCGGGCGATGCCAGCATCATTCATCGAATGAAACGCCATGATACTCTCCGCTCGAGAGCCCCTCATCTCATCTCATCTCATCGGAGATTCGCCCAATGTGAAGCTTTCCCCCCTCTAGAGAAGGGGCCCACCCATCCTTGCATTGGACTGGAACACAGTTTCAAGTCTCGTGGAAAAGTTGTAAAGTGGGGGACCTTGTTCTTTCACAAGGGTGCGAATACTGTACTCGCTCGAACGCACGCGATCACCGTCAAGCCAAGCCAAGCCAAGCCAAGCCAAGCGCCAGATGCAGCACGATGAGGGGGCAAAGATGTATCGGATCGTTTTGCAAAGAAGTCATGGGGCGCCGTGGCCGCATTTCATTGAGATCGGGATTGTTGCGAGAGGTAAGGGGAGAAGGAGATTCGAGGGGCAGGTACAAGCAGGTAAGTGCTTGCTTGCTAACCCGGTCGACCATTGCCTGAGCGGAGCGTAGGTCTCAGAATAACGCGTTTGTCCGACGGGGGCTCTTGAGGGAGAGTGCACGAACGAGTTCGCTGATGTGCGCAGCGCAGATACAGGAGGAGCGAACGAAAGCTGATTAGTGATGAGGGGCGTTTGAGAGGGGGGGGTTGCCGCGACGAGATGATAGGGGGAGAGGGGGATCAGCGAGAGAGGTACGATTTAGCTACTTGGAATCCGCATTCGCATTCGCACCCGCACGCGCACCCGCGCGCGCATCACATCATCTTGGATGGAGGTGGTCGCTGCCAAGGGCTAGCAGATTCGCCCTGATCACCACACATGGCTTTCAGAGCGTACGAAGGCGTAGTGGCGAGCCAAGCGGCCACCCTATCCGAGCCCGGTTCCTGCGACGAAAAGGCATGGTGCGAGTCGCACCTAGCATCCTCTCCGATATCCAGCATGGAGCCTGCGCTCGTCAATCCTTGTCGAATCAACGATCTGGCCAGCTGATGCGTCGAGCGCGATTTGCGAAGGTTGAAGTTGCGCGCAATGGAGCGGCTGCTGCTGCTGCTGCTGGATTGTCGAAGGTTGTTGTGATGGTAGCACGGCGCAGAGGATGCCCAGTGCTCCAGCTGTCCCAGCAACTCTTGAGCCCAAGACTCGCAAAGGTGCACATCGTGCATCGCTTGCTGGTCGCCGTACAGCTTTGTCGACACGGGCGGCGCGGCAAGCGGAGAGTCGAGCACGCTGGCAAGGATCGCATCCACGCGCAGTTCCGAAGTCCACGTATCCAGTGCCGGCTCGCTCTCAATGTGAGGCGGCAAGTGGAGCGGGAAATCCATCTGAGAAACGTCGCTGGCACGAGGATAGTCCGAATCTCCATCGTTTTGATTCGCAGCTCGCACCATTTGCAGCATCATGAAGCAGCCCCACAAGGAGCGCTTCAGCATCTCTCGATCCACTTCATCCCACCTTCGAGGATCGTACGCGTCCACGGATCGACTGCGCAGCGCATCCATCGATCGTCCCGTCTCCCAAGCAGCCTTTAGCACTTCGATGGTATGCTCGCGCGACGCCTCGTTGGCCAGATAAATGCCGACCAGCGCGAGCGCTTGAATGCGCTCCAGCGCTCCACCTTCCGGTCCGCCCATCGCATCTTGGCCGACGCCACTCCAGCCTTGTCGATTGTTGTGCGGAGCAAGCAGGCCGCGAGCTAGTTGATAGCAGCCGTGTCCAAACTCCCAGCCCAGTGCAGCGCCGCCGGAGCTGAGCGGCAAGCCGTCGGAGATGCAAGAGGACATGGCTAGGATGGAGAGGATGAGGGCTTGGCGGTTGCGCAGCAGTGCAGGGCTCCACGAACGCGCAACGGACGATCCGCTAGAAAAGCCGTCCAGCCTCTCGTTGGCCAGCTGCTGCAGGGCGGCAAAGATGCTTCGCACCCGCGGTTCGTACACGAACGGGTGAATGTGGTTCTGGTGGCCCAAAAACTCGTCCAGCAGAATGTTGGCCAACTCGTGCGAGATGAGCCGATCGACTTGCCATCGAGAGTGAGGAGTCTCGCTTTGCGTCTTGTGCCAAAACGACGCGCCCCTGTTCGACTGCGGTCGAGGCACGGCCGTGTCCGGATCAGCGCTGGGCACGATAGAGTCGGGATAGTCCCCTACGAGGTCTGCGACCGAGCGATAGTAGCGCAAAACGTCTCGGGATTTGAGGTCGCCGTTCGCATCGACCACATACAGCACTTCTGGTGGGCGAGTGGCGGTGCTGCTGCTGCTGCTGCTCCAGCCTGGCGCGGGTGGTGCGCTCATGAGCTGCTGACTGTCTGCCATTCGAGCGCCAAAGGCGTTGCCAGCGACGGGCTCTCCGGCGACGCTCGTATGACGACTGTGACTCCAATCCAGGCTCGTCGCTGCGACTGCGCCGAGATGATTGTCACCATAATGATGATCGGCTGGTCTGCCGTCCCAAGTGTAGGCGCTGTCCGCTGAACGCATGCTCCCTGCCGCGCCGCCGCCGTGCGATGCGGCGAAAGCAGGTGAAACGGGACGAGAGCGAGCGCTTTGAGCCCAGGCAGCGTGCGTGCTGTGATCATACTCAGCGGGTCGATAGTATCCCGGCTGCTGCTGCTGCAGCTGCTGCTGCTGCGCCGTCCAATCGGGTGCCGATGCGTGACCGGTCTCTGAAGCGCTGGCAGAGCCCGTCGCGCTATTGTTCCATCCCGACGAAACGTCAGTGTGATGCGGTGGTGCGCCGTTGCCGTTGCCGTTGCCGATCTTCTTGGCAAGCTTGGACGCGCTTCCTGTCGCTCCTTTGCTGCCCGCATCGCTCTTTGACTTTTTCTTTTGCTTGGGACGCGCACCGTGAAATACAATACCTGCCGCCTCCATGATCTGACGCTCCTTTTTGCTCGGTGGGCCACGCTTTCTCAAGACGTCTTCGGTCGTGCACACCCTACCGCTTTGTTGACAATTTCCGCACGTTGGCTTTTCGCGATCGCACTGGCGGGGGAGGGGAAAAGAAGCCGCGCGTGAGGAGAAGCCGAATGGGGAAGAAGTAGCAACCGTGAGCAGCTAGCTGCCCGCGCTCCCAACTCACTCTGATCTTGCGCCTTCGACAGCGGTCACAGCTGGGCGCTGGTTCCGTGCTGTCTGGCATACGAGCACGAAGGGACAAGAGCACCTCTTTTGCCTTTTCGGGATCAGCAGCGCTGCTGACATCCGTGCGGCCAAGAGGAGGCTTTTTAGGTTTGACGGGTCTCGAAGAGGATGCTGCGCGGCTTGCGCTACCTGTGGCCGCCGCTGCGACCGTTGGCAAATTGCTCGCGGCGCTCGGCTGCAAGGAAGAGTGGCCGTTCAAGGGACGAGGAAGGTGAGCGTAGCTGGCAGCTGCGGGCAAGTGGGAATGGGAGCCAGCTTGACCGTAAGGCGAGGGTTCTTGAGGTAGGAAACCGGAAGAACTAGCGCTCGAGGTGCCGTGAGCCGAGTCGGCATAATTTGGCCGACCGTAAATGTCTCCGCTGCTGCTGCTACCACCACCAAAGTCGCTGGCGTGGGGGTGAGCACCGTAGAAGGAATGGTTCATAGAGTACCCGAGGCTAGACGCGCCGCCGGCCGCCGAGTCGTGACTTGCAGCCCCGCCGCTTGGCCAACCTGATGAGCCTGCACCGTGCACCGTATGGGCCGAAGAGGGATAGTGGCTGTTGGATGACGATGCGAAGCCAGAGTATGCGGAGCCTGGAGGGGCAGACAGGGGTTGCTGAGAGTAGGATCCAGCCGAGTAGCCGTATGGATCCGCACCTCCGCGACCGGACGAGTAGTGGTGCTGACCAGACATGGCGTTGCAAGTGACACCACAACGAGGGCCCTCGAGTCCACCTTGATGAGAGGAAAGATTGCGCGAGTGCGAGGAAGCGGGAAGCCAGACGATGTATCCGCCTAACCGACTAATGATACGCGAGCAACGCGTGTGCTACGCGTGAATGCTGCGCGAAGAAACGCGTGCGGAAGCGGGAATATGTGGGAGGTGGGGGGGAGGTGGGTGGCGAGGCCAAAGCGTGTGCGTGTGCGTGCAGTGGTATGGCCGCGCGTGTGCAGTATAGTGACAATTAGAAGCAGAGAACCAGGGGGAGGGGGCCCAACGAATGCAAACCAAGGATGAGCTCGACGAACGACGACTACGGGAAGAGTTTTGTCAAAGGGAATGGCTTCATCCGAATTGCCTTGATGGACGACGGATCACAGCTCTTTTGGTCCACCACAAGTTGCCTCCTTCCTTCCTATAGCCGCTCGCTGCCGCCTGCTGATGCTGCTGCTGCTGCTGCTGCTGGCAGGAAAAAAAGGGCGCGTAGGTGGCGGACCGCGCTTGCAGATGGAGCGGACCAACGTTGAAGTAGCAGGCGGAATGTGGTGCAATCCGTGCAACCTCCACCAAGTGTGTGGTGATTGAAAGACTAGGCTTTGCAGCAGAAGCAGAAGCACCAATGGGGAAAATGCCCGATGTGCGTTTGCCTTTGCTGTGCTATGTACAGGTGTGCTGGAGCCAGCGAAGGGGGATGGTGGTAGGAGGAGCCTTGGGTGGCGACTCTTCCAAAAGAGGCGAGGCGAGGCGAGGCGAGGCGAGGGCCTGCCTGCATGTGCTTCAAGCTGGCCGTTCGCCTCTCTCCAGTGCTCTTGTCCTTCCTACAACTTGACCAGCAGGAAAAAGCCAAAGGTGAGCTATCCGCAAAGCACGCTCGTTGATCCTACCCACACAAGGTTGTGGAAGAAGATCGAAAAAAAAAAAAAAAAAAAAAACTTTAAAAATTGTCTCGGACGCGGAGTTGGTGTCACAAAGCTGATGGAGACGAGGCCCGGGGGAGGGATCGAGTGAGCATGCAGCATGGGCAGGCAGCACACACACGAGGGCGCCACACCAGGCTCAGGAAGAAGGCGCCGAGCCCTGGGAAACGGAGCTGCGCTGGCGGAAAGCGCGAATTGGGAGAAGGCGCCGTGCCGTGCCGTGCCGCGCCCGCTTCTCGAGATCTCTATAGCTCAGGGTTCTCTTTCCGCGGGGGGGTCCAACCAACCAAACGTGAGGGCAAGAATTAATCAAGAGGGGGCTCGATCGCTGCTCGATCGCTGCATGTCAGATCACCCCCTCCCCTTCTTTGTGTTCTTGCTTTGACACTTCTCGAGGGTAGGATAGCAGTGTAAAAGTTTTGTGAGCTGCCAGCCAGCCAGCCAGCCAGCGCCTCGTAAAAATCACGCTTGACGCTTATTGCAAACCGGAGTTCGCTGCCGCGTTCGTACATCGCGGCTTGCTGCTGCTGCTGCTGCATCGAATAATTGTGGAGGTCCTGGTCATCAGGAGCTAGCTAGCTACTCAGCCCCGCAGACGAGGGCCCTGCAGCAGCAGTCTGGTGTGCTATGACAATCGTGAATCGAGTGCGAGTGCGAGTGCGAGTGCTCGCGGTGAGCTGATGCTGCAAGGCAAACGCGCGCGGGGACTCTTCATGCAGCAGCAGCAGCAGCACATGCAAAGCAAGCCGCGCACAGCAAGCAGCAAGCATGTACCACATGCATGCATATATACCGTACACACGCGCCGAGCGACCACCGCTTCTGCCGGTGTCGCATCTTATAACTGCATGCTGCTGCTGACGCGCGGCTCTGACTCCGGCCACGGGAATACTTTGTCTGAGGCGTGCATATACAGCATCTCTTTGCTGATGCGCGCATCGCAGTCAAACGTCGCGAGTGCGGAGGGGGTGGGTCGAGGTAGGCAGGGCAGGGCACTACAGCCACTCGGTCGCCTAGCTTCCTTGCATGCTTGGCCCTATAGCATTCCCCCTCATCGCAGTGTTTTCTCCGATCTCGATGGACCAACCCGAATGGCTGCTGTCGAGTCGTACCCTTTCTCCATTCGCGGCCTCTCTCTCTCGTCTTGTCGAAGCTCAAAAAGGGCCAGATTACCGCACCGCACGACGCACTGCAGGCTCGCTTTATGGCGGGGGGAGTATACATAGCTAGCTGGTGCAAGGGGCATCATCAGCAGCGCGCGCAATCTGCGGCAAGCCTAGACCTTTTTTTGCTACGCCGGCGCCCGCGCCACGTCCGGTGCTCTCGCCGCATCTCATGCGCGTGCTGCGCGCACACGACGGATCTAGAAGTCTGATGGAGTTCGCGTCTGCCCTCACGGTGCTGACCGTCTCCGCCAAGCAGTCGTGAGTCGTGAGTGCAAAAGCTGTGCGCGAGCGATGTATTACTCAAACAGTCGTGGAGTCACGATCGAGCACAAGCGCGGGGCGCTCGTCGTTTTCCCCTTTCCCCCTCCGTCAACGACTCCGCACTCGTGACTTTCATTAAAGCGTTGCACCAAGCCACAGCTAGACGCGGCTCATATTCGGCGACTCTGACTTTCAAACAAGCGGACGCCGGACGTCATCTCGTAGCGGGTCCCCGGCCGTGACCGTCCGGTGTTGACGGAGCGCGCGGGAGAGCATTTAGCCCCGCTTGCTGCAAATCAACACGCGTCCCGGTCGCGGTCCCGGTCGCGGTCGCCATCAAGCGCCAACCCGCAACGCAGCAGTTTGCGATGGCATTCATCGATTCATTGACGTCGCCCAAAGAAAGGTTCCATGGCATGGATGGCTCTTTGTTGCTCTTCGCGCCCACGATTACAAAATACACTCACGACTTCGGCACGCCGAGGCTTCTTCGTGATTCTTGGCTTTGCAAATCCTACTGCCCCCCCCCC
>NW_020290189.1:0-12453 GCF_003144195.1 Ceraceosorus guamensis | reverse complement strand
CCCCCCCCAACAGCGAAAGGTTTTGCAATACACGTTCCCCTTCTAAAATTAACACTTATCTCGGGCGTACCCTGGCTATTGACTGCGAGATGGACGCCCGTGCGCTCATCACGAGATGACGACATCGATGACAAAATCCACACCGTCTAGAGCTACAATCAGAATCACAATCAAAAGGTTACAAGCGCGGCGGGAGAGGTGTCCACAGCACGTCTCGCGGGGTGGGGGTGCGAAGGGTTGTGCGACAGGGAAAACATTGTGTGCGTCGTTCGCAGCCTTGAGAAGCGAGCATGAAGAGGGACCTCCAACAAGCACGTGAAGATGGCCACGCCAGGAGAAGCCGAGCAGGAGACCTCGGATCGCGGGATCGCGGGATCGCGGCATTCGCTTGGAAGCTGCCAGAAGCTTTGCCGGTAGAGCCTATCAACTTCTGCCCCCCGCTCTAAACCCCCCCACCCAAGCCCCCTCTCACACGACGCAGCGCCCCCGTCGAGTCCCGCCCTCATTTGAAGCCTTTGCTGATGCCTCGCAGCTCGTTGTAAATTTCCGGATGATAATTTGGCAACTTTGAGCTCATCAATTTGACCAAGCGCCAAAACGCATGGCCATCCACCTCGGCCCCCTCGATGGCGGGATAGGTGAGGTTTGTGGGCTGGCGCGCATAAATGGCCCATCGATCCGCCCTTTGGTCGACCCATTGCGGTCTGTGAATGCGGTGCGGAAAGGAAGCGTTGAGGAGGATGAATGTGTCTTTTCTGAGCAGAAACATGCTCCCAAAAGCTTCGAGCAGGGCATCGGCGCCTACATTGAACAAGACGATTGGCAAGTCGTACGTCGCTTCGTTGCCCTCCTCCTCTTCCGCCTCTGGCGTGCCGTACCCCTTGAGCACAGTCATACTTGGACCCAACGGCGAGGAGATATCCGTCATGAATCCCGTCGCCATTCCGCTAAATGCAAGCACCTGTTCCATGCTGAGCCGAAGCGAGAGCGAGGCGTCCAGTTCCGGTGCCAAACCTCGCCAGTGCGGCGCGCTGCTCGCCTCGCATTCGCGCGTTCCATTCGCAAGGTCGAGCTCGCCTGGCGGTAGCCGAATCTGATGGGACACAAAGGGCACCGCATAGCGTCTGAGAAAGACGCTCCACCACATGCAAAGCGCCATCCTCGCACATCTGATCGCTTCCTGCTCGCTCGACACTTCTGGCGCTTCCTCCTCCTCATCCTCCGGCAGAGCCAAATCGCTGGATGGTGAGAGGGCCGAGGAGGATGGGGGACAGCGTATGCCAAGCTCCAGCCTCGCTGCTGCAGCAGAATCTCGGCTCGCCCCTCCTCCGAAAGCCTTCTCAAGCAGATCCTTGCCGTACATCAACATTCGCTTCATCTCCCTTTCCTTTCTTTCTTCTGGCAACGGACACATGCTTTGCATCAGCACCTTTTCCTCCTCATCGACCAGTCGGTATGGGATATAGAGCGGGTAGCTGTCAGAGATGGATGAAGGCATGTACCCATCCACCACGTGATAGAGAAGCTGGCATTTGTCGAGCTCTGGCCTGTAGCCGCCGTGCAGATACTCGCTTTGGAGCAGGCTCCGAGGCGGCTGTGGGAGGATCATACGGTTCCGATCCGATGCCTCGCCTCGCAACCGCCGGTACTCGCTGGCCCAACGCTCAGCAGCGCCAGGTCGCAATCGCGCCTCGACGTGCTCTGTGGAAGCAAAGGCGATCATGGCCTTCTTGGCAGCCCGCGCCGTCTGCGACTTGAGCTTGCCAGCTTGCCTTCTTTTATCCTCAGCCGTGCTCGCCGTCTTGCTTGCGATGGCGACATCGCCCTGAGAGGCGGCCGCAGTCATTAGTGTCGGCGCATTTTCCGCCTCTGGCCCCTCGGCAGACGAAAGCTCTCCTTGTGGGCCCTGCCGAGCCTCGTCTGCTTGCGCACCAGCACACGACCTCGCTTCACCATTTGGCAAGCTGAAAGCCCCGCTCGTCGCCGTCGCCTCCGCCTCCATCTTGACCGGTGGCCACTCCACCTGCGTGCTCGGGTGCTCCTCCGCCGCCTCATCTTCCGCCTCTCTTTTGATCCGCTTGGCGCCCCTCTCTTGTGCTGGCGGAGGCACACGCCTGTCCTCGATGGGTGGTGTGTTGAGCTCATCAGAGACCTCGCTCAGCTCGCACAGCTCGCTCAGCTCAGAGTTGTCGCTGTAGTCTGTTGCATCATCGCGCACGGGATGGTGCGTCGCATCAGCACCGCTGTTGCTGCTGCTAACATGGTTTCCTCGCGGGCAAGCCGGTCGCATGTATATGCTTCGCACAGCTCCAGCCCGCTGCGATCGGCGAGGCGTCGCTACGTCGCTGCCGAATTCTAGGAGACTGCAGACAATCGGGACACACAAGCGAGCAACAACGAGAACCACACGCGATCAACCCCACCCAGCCTCACTGCTCACCTCATGCTGGCTGGCTGGCGGACTGGTTGTCCGCGATCGTCCCGGAGTAGCGTGCGCAGCGAGCGAGCGACCGAGGTGCCGCTCAGGGGCGGTGCACGTAGCACGTCATTGTGATTGTGACGAAAGCGGTCGGCTAAGAGCGCAGCGCTGCGATCGAGCTGCTGTGGAGTCGGAAGCGCAGCGAAGCGATAAGAGCGCGGCACTCACGACTGCAGCTGGTGGTTGTGATGATGTGTGCGCTGTGCACTCCTTTGACTCAGAATGTGAATGGGCTGAACGAAGCGAGTCAAAGGATCGGCAGAGCGTGCGCGTGCATGCATAGCGAGCCATGCGCGCAAGCCAGCCAGCCAGCCAGCCAGCCAGCACAATCAAGAGTCGCGGCCGCCGGTGTCCCTCCCTGCGCGATTGCACAGCAAATGCACGGGCCGCTGTTTTGAACGCGCGGGCGTGCGCGTCACGTTAGAATCACGTGAATAGCCGCGGTGCAAATACGCACTCAAGACTCATCAGGCTTGGCGCGACTCAAGAGTCATCAACAACTTGACTCTAGACTTTGTTGCGTGTAGGACGTTGACTCGCGACTCTAATCGACACTACAGACTCACGACTGCTACACTCATCAGACTTTCATTTGCCTCTTCGGAGTCAGCATCGTGAATCGTGAATCGTGAATCTTATATGCAACAGCTCACGACTCTTGGCTGTCGGCGGGTCGACACTCACGTGATTCGCCAATCAACCAGAAACGATTCGCGCTGTCGAGCCAATGCGCAGACGTAGTTTGATCCGGTCCGTCCCTCGACGCGATCATCGCAGACACTCATCGATCCATTGCAGGCATCTCAGCAATCTTGTCTACAGTCGTACCGCTTCCTCAGGCCAGCTTCCATTCTATGTACTTGTCATTTCCCGTGGCTGCGTAAATTCATATGAAAGGCAAGGAAAGAGGCCCACTGAGCCGCACAAAACGATGACCACTGAATGAGACACCCTTTTTCAGCTTTGACTCGCAATTGCTTCTTTCAAGATTCGATCGATGGCGGAAGGACTTCTGCAGCGGTCAAGATGACGCATCGAAGCCTGTCATTAAAGACTTTCTACACCACCGCCACAGTGATGCACTCACTGAATGTGCGCAGCGTGACCCACGCCTTTGAGCACCGTCAACTTGGCCGAGGACATGACCTTTGCGAGGTGCACCGAATTGCAAGGTTTGATGACGTCGTCGTCTACTCGAAGACGCAAGACGGGTGTAGACGTGAGCCAAGAGTCGGGCACCGTGTTGCGGACTTCGTCTTCGCTCACCGTCGCCCGTAACGATGGCCACGTACGGCACCCTCTCGCCGATCATTTTCAAATCCTTGTCTGGAATGTGATGCGTCATCGTCGCTGCTATTCTTCCTACAGCTGCGTGTATGCTGACCTTGGTCGTGTTGCGGGCGTTGAGCTGAAATGCCTGTCGGGTGCAAAATGTATCAGCTCAAGGTCGCTCGTGCATCTTGTAGCTCTCAAGCTCGGCACACCTCGATTATAACGTGCCTGCGAGTGCGGTGAGTGCGCGCATGCTCTACCATCTCGTCGAGCCACTTCTTGGGAAAGAGTGTCTTGACAAAGAGCGCGGCTCTCGTGGCTGCGTCGTCCCAGCCAGCTGACTGGAGCAAGAGCAGTTGGCCCACTGCTCGTTGCCCAGTCCACTGCGTTTATTCAAAGGGTGATCGATCGCGCAGCTCAGAGATGTGCGTAAAGAGAAAGGGACGTTCAGCTGACGTACAGGAGGTAAAGTATCGAGCAAGCCTTTGCCAGACGAGCGACCGCTGTGCGTACTCAGCAGGACCAAGCTAGCCCAACGGTCCACGCACTGCCGGGCGCACTCGAGCGCCACCATACCGCCAAACGTCTCTCCTACGAGGTGCACACTGCGATCCTGAATCCACCGCCCTCCGAGATGATCCAATACTTCCAGTACGTCTTGTGCTAGCTCACTCGTTCTGTGCGCCGGAGCTCTCTAATCAGCCTCCAAGCGACCGACAGAAATGCACGCTGAACTCACTTGTAGCGACCCTTAGGGGCAGTGCTGCCTCCAGAGCCTCGCAAGTCGATATAAAGACAAGATAAGGACAAGTCGCAGCTGCACTCGCTCATCTTGCGTGACGCGTTTGGTTTCTGAGTTTTCTTTCAACGACGCAAAACAATCGTGATGGTGCACGCACTTGTATGGACCACCTAAAGTATGCGAGTGAGGTGAGATATGTGATAACCCACAGCTCGTGTTTTGCCCTCAACTCACGTCTCGCTCGAGCTCAGCAAGCCTGGGAGAAAGACCATCTTTTTGGGTCCGTGTCCGACGATGTGATACTGGACATTGATGCCCAGAGATGACCTGCGACTGACGACCACTCGAGCAGTGGTCATGATGTCCTTCGAGAGGCGTTCCCTTGGCAGCGCTTCCATTTTCGACACCATGATGGGCGGCAAGGGAGCACGGTGTGGTTGTGATGAGCCAAGGCGCTCCGGCTTGACAGGAGCGCCTCGTGATTGAGTATTGTGTCTTGGAGTGTGCAAGCTGGTGGGGTTCACTGACGACAGCGTAGCGACGTGGCATCCAAGAGAGCCGATCGTCGAGAGCTGTTGTCACGACAAGCAGCCAATCCGCACTCACAGACTCCGGCAGCTTTGAAACCCGCTCATTCGGACATGCCGTATCTGCCACCGCTCAGCGGGGTCCAGCAGCAGATAATGCCGACAGACTTTGTGCCGCGCGCAGCAAGCAGCAGCAGCAGCAGCAGAGATCATGCATGCGTGGAGCGCGCGGTCCCACCGGGCTGCGCAGAGGACGAGCGCTCATTCAAAGACGCCGCTGCTGCTGGAGCTTATGGGCGCGAGGCGCGCGCGACCCTCGAAGTTGGGTCGATGTTTGCGCAGCGTGCAGCTCATCTCCTCTGACGCACATTCACGTTTCAGGCGCCATGTGCGCAGAGACGGACAGGGCAGCAGCGAGCCCCTGTGTTTCAGTGGTCTGAAGCACATCCGCCAACCAAGGTTCCAGATCCGCCCATGTCGGTCCGGCAGAGAAGAGCGGACTAATACCAAAGTCGGAGGGGAGAAAGCTGGGTGAAGGAGACGTCGCTACGCTCATCCCACGTTGCATGGGCGAGACTGCTCGAGGTAAGCAGCCATCGAAAGACACCCATGGCGCACCGAGGCCCTGCGTCTGAGAGACGGGAGGGGTACGGTGCGCGTTGTTCACTTGTCCCCCGCCTTCTCGAACAGCAGCGGATTCCTCGTCGAGCTCGATTCCTGGCAACATTGAATCGCTTGCAATTTTGTGGCTCCATAGAAGCTCTTCTGTCCTGATCAGACACGTGATTGGTCCCATCGGACCATTCTCGTCACCCTCGTCTGCACTTTGACATTGCTGAACGGCCAGTCGAACTTTGCTCAAAGTCAGCTGACGCTCCATCGAAGTGACTTGAGCGGTGGAAGAGGCTATCAAATCGAGCATCAGCACCGTGCAAGCGCTCGCGACGCTCGTGACGTTCATTCTCAGATTGTCGATGACTGGACAGATTCCTCTGATTTCATCTTGAAGTTCAAGCACGTGCGAACCAAATACCCGCAGATGCCTAGGCACTTTCTCGCCGAATCGAAGTTTGGATGTGCGGAGGCACAAGTGGAATACTTGTTGATGAAGCATCCATCGGTGTACTTGAAGCCGGCCAGCTTCGAAGTCGCCCATTTCCAGTCTCAGTCGAGCTGCGTCAGCAGCAAGGCTGTACTGAGATGGGAGCGCATCCATGAATCGGCACACCTCTGCCACGCTTGCGGCGCTTGCTGCTCGATCCGACGCGCTGTGGAGCCGTGCATCGAAGAACTGCCGAGCAAGTTTCGCAAGACCAATGTAAAGAGGCACGAAACCGACCAGCGGATCGTTGGTCTGCGTATCAGTGACGTCGGGAAGCCGCGCGTTAAAGTGCTGGGGGTGTATCGAGTAGGATTGCCGATGGAAGCTTGCCATCCAATCTCTGCTGACCAGGTGCCACCTGCGTAAAGAGTAAGCAGTCGACGCGTCAACTCAGATTGGAGTACGTCACGGCTGCGTCACTCACCACAAGCGAATTTCGAGCTCCTCTGCACGCTGCGTTGGCGGATCAGCCATGCTACCGCGCTGATGCAAGCCAAGCGTGTGTGCACATCGAACAGCGTGGTCGAAGATGCGATGACGCGTGCATTCATCTTCCAGGTCCGTCAGCAGGAGTACCACCAGCGCTTGTAGTCCCACAAAGCGGCATGGACGAGCGAGCAGATGCTCGTGCGCGAGTCTCATCGCGCGTTCGTGCAACTGCAGGGCGGTTGCGCGAGCGTAATGTCCGCTCTGGCGGTGGTGCAAGTCTGCCAAAACACTGCTTGGAGCCACCTGGAGGCTGACGGCTAGAGACGTCTGCACCAGACAAAGCTCATCCCACTGCAAGGGATCCGAGTCGTCGATGCATCGGTCAAGCAATCGCAGCAGATCATTCAGATCAATGCAGTAGAGAATGTGGATCAAGCAGCGGTCCCGAAAGACTCTCTTGAGCAAGCGCCGGCTCTCGTCTCTCGTGCCGAGCAGGGTACGAGTGCAGCGCATCTCTGAAAGTCTCGCTTCGGTAGAAGACCGGCCAGTCGACGGAAGACTGGGTGGTGGTGGGGACAAGGTGACGGCAGATTGCTGCGATTCTCCAGACGAGCACTCATTGCCCTCGTCATTGACTTGATTGTCGGATCTCGGCGCCGGCGCAGCACTACTATCGAACGGGCTCGGTGTCAAGAGGTGGCTAGCATCCGCATCCGATTCCGATTCCGCTCCCGCTCTTGCTCTTTTGCTTGATCGCTTCTTGCGCTGTGCTCGCACGCAGAGGTGCGCAATGTCCGATCTGACGCACCGCGAGCATGGGTGTTGGCCGTTGCAACGCTGTTTCTTCTCCTGGCAGCGTACGCAGCTGCGATTCAGTGCCATTTTGCGGACCTTTTGCTGGTCGAAGACGTCTTGACTGCTCGCTAGGATGATTGTCCTCAACAAAGTCGTAAAGTAGACTTTTCTCGCACCATTTCGGACGGAGTCAGCCTCAGCTTCTTTGCTGATGTATCACCGTCAACCACCAAACGGGCGCTTTGCAGATGCTCAGTCGGATCTACAGTCACGCTGAGTGACGAGTGAGTGAGTCGTGAGCAGCGAGCGAGCTGCACCTGCCAAAGTCCGAAATGCCCGCGTGGAGAGGTGCCAGGCGTAAATGATTCAGGGACTTGGACGCGCGCATGCTGCAGGGTCCTCTCTGCGCGTTTTGCCGGTGCACGACGGCGAGGAGATATTATAAAGCCGACGCGCGGCTTTGCGAGCTGCGCAGCAGGCAAATCTCCCTGCGCGCGTGAAACACTCGACGACTCGACTCTGCAAAGGGAGCGCGCGCGGGGTTCTCCACCGAAAACTGACGTTCTTCAAGCTCACATGGCAGTCACGAGTCTTTATTAGCACCTGAACGTCATCCACTGGTGCGACGTCAGCAAGCAGCGACAGACTTGAGTCAGATGGTGAAGCAGGACGACGCGATGACGCAGCCTCGCTAGGGCAGCGAGCCAACGAACCGCGAAAGGCGGCAAGGATTAGCAATGAGCTTGCTAGACAGTCGTGCTACGGCCGACTGATCGATGTCGCGCCTTGCGCTTGGTGACGACGAGCCCAGTCGAGAATCTTATAAAAACAGCACACGCTCGACATCACCTCACACTCTGGTCGTGTCCCAAAAGTTGCCGCCTTCCTTTCCCTATCGACTCCGGCGTTACGTGGACTCCGCATGATGACAAGACAGCAGAAAGCGAGTCCAGAGGCTGCGCTGCCCTACGCCATCATTACTGGCGGATCCGAAGGCATTGGGGCGGCTTTTGCTTACGAGCTAGCATCACGTGCAACACACAACATCATCCTCGTCGCGCGCAACGTCAAGAAGCTCAATGACGCCCAGAAGGACATCGAGCAGCGCTTGTTCACCGCCAAGGGTGACTTGGTACGGAGCTTCTCTGTGCAAAGCATAGCATTGGATCTCGCAGCGCCGAACGCTGCGCAGGCCCTGCAGAATTTGACAAAGGTGAGACTGTCGGAGAAGAATTGCACTGCTCTGGGCTTATGCGTCCTGTCCCTGCTGTCCAGGATCTGCCAGTAACGCTGCTCATCTTGAACGCCGGGACCGCGGTCGCAGGTCCGTTTGAAGATCAAGATTGGGCACGAACGCGCACTGTGCGCTCTTTGCCGCATTTGCGCGCGCTTAGCGTTGCCCGACACGGCTGACGTCCTACTTGCCCCCGCAGATGAATGACCTAAATGTCGTTGGTCTGACAGACGTCATTCAAATCTTTTTACCGCGATTGAAGAAAGAGGCGCGTCTCCGAGCGGCTTACAACTTGCGCGAAAGCCCCGTCGGCCTTGTCACCCTTTCGAGCATCGCTGGTGCGTCGAGCGTGGGGATGGAATGACGCACCTGCCCACGCTGCTAACGTTGTGCGCTCCTCAGGTCTTATGCCGGTCCCTGCCATGGCTGCATACGCTGCTGGCAAAGCATACGTCTTGTCTCTAACGGAATCCATCCACCACGAGCAGCGTGTTCAGGGGACGGAAGTGCACGTCACTTGCGTACTGCCCGGCCCGACTAGATCTGCGCTTTGGTCCTTGGTACGTCCATGCCCGGTCTGCTCTCCGCACCTGTCACTGGGACTTACGCTCCTTGAATGACAGGACGGCGGAAGACCCTCCAAAGTGCTTGTTCCTTGGACATCTGCAGAGTTAGTCGCTCGCGCAGGAATGGACGGTTTTATGAGCAACACTGCAGTCGTCATTCCAGGCGCACACAACAACATTACAGCTTTTAGTTTGCGACTGGCCCCGAAATGGCTCATTCGCCGCATTTCGTCCGTCGCAATGAATCAATGGCCAGACCAGAGCGAGACCGTAACGAGCACAAAAGAGCATCGCTGGACTTCGAAGCACTCGGCAGCACGCCCGACCATTTCCGTCCTAGCTGCCGCTATCATGGCTGCATTGCTCTTCCTGCATGGCTTTCCTAGTCTGCTTTCTAGCCCATCCAGCCCGTACAGATGGATCTATCGCCGAATTGGATGGATGGACCAGGAATCCATCAGCTTTCCATTCTTGCTGACGTTTCGAGAAGCCGTGAGTGACTGTGGTCGCGCGCGGCGTGGCGGGCAGCGGCAGCGGCAGCTAAAAGGCGTCAATCTCGCATCACGTGGCAGGATGACCGCCTCTTCTTGGAGGATCGCGTCCAAAATCAGCCAACATATTATCGTTGGGGGCATGCGATTCCAGCATTCATCTGGACGTGCTGCGTACCCTTGCAACACTCTTCCCTGATTCGTGCTCGCTATCCAAGCTTTCACAAAATGAACGGATACGTCGTCTTTTCCATTTCCGCTTTGCTAATGACTACCGGCCTGGGATTCTTGGTGCGGGGCACTTCCCACTCCGAAAAGGGCCTGCTGACCGTGCACCACGTGCCTGGACATCCCTGGCTCATCTATCCGACCTTCGATCAGGATCTTCTGCTAGTCACCGCCCTGCAAGCTCCGACGTTGCTGCTAAGCCTGCAAGCGGCTCGAAGGCGCGAATTCGCTAGACACCAGTATTGGGCTACCATGTTCACCATCGCGTCTTACATTATTCATCTCGACCGACTCGGCTTCACCCTCATCTTTCTCATCGGTGGCGTGCTCCAGCACCTGCCGTCGAGCATTCAAGCGCGTCTACCCGAGTCTACCGAAGACAAGATGACGTACGAGCTCATGGCTTTCTCCCTGTCCGCGCTGCTCGGAGGCATCATTGGGCTAGCTTGGGCATTCAAAGCGCATCGAAGCTTGACTGCAAAGCACGGTGCATGAGCAGTTCGTGCGGTGCACTCGGGGCCATCACATGTATCAGATACGCTCAAGCAGAAAGTGCACATGATACGTGGACGGGCTCGCAAAATCATCGACGTGTGCAAGCTCCCGCGTTCCTGCATTCGACGCGCGAAAAAGGCGATCGACCTTTAAAGTGGCGTAGCACGTACTCGCACAGTCTGTTGGCTGATTGTGTATGTGATGCGATGCTGCTGACAAGGTGTCGTTCTTGTATCGGTCAAGCCAGCTTCAGCGAAGCGCGCAACATGGGAGCAAGTCGCAGCGCTGCGGAAGAAAGTAAACGCGCTGCTCGACATGGATGCTTTCAAGGTCTGCAAGCGGGAAGCATGCATGTGCCTACGAATCCGAGGTTCGTCGTGCGCACGTTGCGGAACGCTGCGCAATTCCAGCCTTTGCATCGTTCGGGCATCACCATACACAATCGACTCACAGACTCTACCAATGTGAAGACGAATCGTCTCCGAGGCCTCGCGTTCGTACTCTTCCGCGCGCGCGCGCGGGCGCGGGCCGCGGGCTATGCGGACATGATCAGTCCGCGCCAGCGACAGCAACTCGGCCAGCAATTTGATCGGTCAAGGATATATTCAACGTAAAGTGGAAAGATTGGCAGGGCGGCATTAGCTCAGTTGGGAGAGCGTGAGATTGAAGTTATTCAATATCATTCCGATCGGCACGGGGTTCGACCCCGGCGCGACGCGGATCCTCAAGGTCCTTGGTTCGAACCCGAGATGGCGCACTTTTTGTTGTTGAGCTGGGCGCGTCTGCACAGGTTCCTCAAAAACTCCGACACTGGCGCGCAGCACAGTTTCTTCGAAACTCCGACCATTTCTGTAGAACGATCAGCAAAGGCGCTCATGCGCGAGCAAAGCGATAAGAAGCGCTAAGCAGCTTTGATGCTCGTTGCAACATTACCCAAGTGGTCAAGATGAGAAATCACTGCTTGGAAGAGCCAATAGTAGGTTGGCAGTGGTAGATGCTATGAATGGTGCAACGATGTTGCAGAGCTTGCCAACAGCGTCACGGTTACAAGGTTGTCCCATGTATATGCCCCACAATACCAAGCGCATAGAAGCGGAAGCGCAAACAGTCTAGACGCAACAAAAATATATACATACATATATGCCCCAAGACTTACACGGCGCGAAAGCGGATGCGCAGACAAAAGCCCCGACAAAAGCTGAGTGCGGAATTCTGCAGAGGTTAAAAAAGCCCCGCCTATATATATGCCCCGAGACTTTTACGGCGCAAAAGTGAATGCGCAGCCAAATCCCCCGCCAAAAAACGCATCCGGACGTCTGCAGATCTGCAGACTTTCACTTTTACGCCGTAAAAGTACGCAGACAGATCCGTGCCATACGCGCCATACGCGCACCATACGCTGTTTGCGGCCCCACAGACTCCCACTTTCACGCCGTAAACGCGGCGCATACACAAGACTCAACGCATGCCATACGCGCGCGCCATGCGCGCGCCATATGCGCTGCCATGCGCGTTTGTAGAGCACATTGAGGAGTGTCTTGTGGCAGAAAAGTTTTGGATTTTCGATAGCCGTTTTTGCGTGAGGAGGCGCAAAGCGCAAGTGCGGGGTGATTTTGGCTGGTGGCGCCTCTGAAATTTGGGAGTTTATGTGACCCTAGCAGGGTTTTGGAGAGGGTCCAAGGAGTCATTTAGCATGTGTGAAGGGTTTGGGCTGGGGTTGCAAACTCATGGAGTTATGAGCTTTCAAAGTGCCAAGTGCGGTGAGAAGCACTGAATGAAGTGCACCAAGGGGCACTGGGGGGAGATGCAAGAGCGCTGGAAGAGCGCTGAGCTGAGGTTGAAGTGCGCAGGCTGGCAAGTGCGCTGTAGTGATGTGGAGGTGGCAGTGTTGGGCGCTCTTGCAGGCAGCGCTGGGGTGCGCCATAATGATGTGGAGCAGGCGCTGGAAGAGCGCTTAGTGGTGGCCAGTGCGCACAAGCAGGGAGATGCGCTGAGGTTAGGGTTAGGGTTAGGGTTAGGGTTAGGGTTAGGGTTAGGGTTAGGGTTAGGGTTAGGGTTAGGGTTAGGGTTAGGGTTAGGGTTAGGGTTAGGGT
>NW_020290188.1:0-12936 GCF_003144195.1 Ceraceosorus guamensis | reverse complement strand
CCCCCCCCCCCTCGGAACCCGCAGCGATGTGACTTGCGAGTGCACGACTCGACTGGAGTGGCAGTGAGAAATTCGTGCGCCGCCAGATCGAGGAAGCGTGAATTGGAATTTGTGTTTGTATTCATCCCGTCACTGGCGCTATGGACATTGCGTGATCGCTTGCAGAAGAACAATGGGCGAACCCTTCCATCGCGCGACGAGCATGTGGAGATGCCGCACAGGTGAACGGCGATCGTCCTATAAGAAGGCAATCAAATCTTACCGCAGGCCGTTCCTCTTGGCCCCCTCATCATTGTCTTATACCTCACACGAGACTACACTCATCGCTTACACCCCAGCATAGCTCAACATGACGTACGCTGACACTCTGCCCAAGAACCCCGTGAGTAGGTGTGCTGGATACAAAGCCTGAATGAGGGGGGGGGAGGGCAGCAGAAGCGCAACAGTCTCGTGAGCTGAATTGATCGAAATGGAAATACACGCCCAGGGCGAGGCGGCGCAGGATAGACACTCCCACAGTCTTCCAGGTGGACAATCGGGTCCCAACAAAGCCGGCAACACCGCCCCGTCCGGAGCGGCGATCCTAGGCACCGAGATTGGCGGACAAGCCGATGCTCGTAGAGAGCGCGCTCAAGCTATCAAGGAGGGCGACGTGCTTCCTCCAGGCACCGAAGCGCATGCC
The DNA here is from genome assembly GCF_003144195.1 of Ceraceosorus guamensis. Taxonomy (NCBI): domain Eukaryota; kingdom Fungi; phylum Basidiomycota; class Exobasidiomycetes; order Ceraceosorales; family Ceraceosoraceae; genus Ceraceosorus; species Ceraceosorus guamensis. The sequence goes on along the minus strand of NW_020290188.1, from coordinate 12,254 downwards.
AATGCTGGACAATTGGGTTTTGGAGGTTATAGCGGTGCGGATGCTGGCGTGCAGGAACCCTCTCGAGGTGAGAGGCAACAATTGCAACAGGAACGCAACGAGGAATGGAAAGGCAGCGATGCTCGTGAGTATCTGGCGCACGCGCGGGAGGGGCCGACGGGAAATAGGTTACGCTACGCTCAGATGCGTGTGACTTTGCTCCATTCATTCACTCTCACTGACTGCAATTCCGCAACTTGTCGACTTGCTCGCGCTTGTGCAGCCGACCTCGGAGCCATTGCGAGGAGCAGCGCCGCCTCGGGTGCCCACAACGCTGCCAATCGATCCGCCGAAGGTGATTTCACAATGAGCGGCAATCGTCGTCAAGACGAACTGTTGGATACCGTGGGACGCAGCATAGGAACGGAATCTGGCACTGGCGCTCATGACGGTAGCATCACTCGCGATGCAGGCGTGAGTAGAAACGCGCTGCTTCTTTCTCCCCTACCAAATCGTACTTTCGCTCATGCTGATCCAATTCCCATTGGGCACGTCTCCTTCACCCAGACCGGTCGAATTGCTGATCCTTGAGCGCAACGCAGCGCAGCGAGCGCAAAACAGACGGTGGTTGGCACGCACATGTATCGCTACAATATACAAGTCGCAATCACAAACCTCGAAACACGATCACGCACACGCTCGCCCCGAGACTGGCTTTGCAATGGTGTAATTTCCCACGAGCGAGAGAAAGGGGTCCGCATCGTCGCGTCTAATTGCCATATATCGACCTTCCACCAAAAGCCGTGGCAGCTTTAGCCTGTTCCCTCGCGATCCTTTCCGATTCCCTTGTAAGCCTGTGTTGTTCCCTACGTTGCGCCTCGCGCTGAATCACCATCCTCTCCGCCACCCTCTGAGCTAATTCCCTATCCTTCAATCCTTCTTGTCCCGCCTTGCTCAATAGACCAACCACTAATTCTGCAGTTCTAGTGCTCTCGTCGTTGGCAGGAATGGCGTACGTCACGATCCTAGGATCCACATCCGTATCCGTGACTCCGATGGTGGGGATACCCCTAGATGTAGCCTCCCTGATAGCGTGAAGATTAGCTTTGGGGTTCAAGACGATCAATAGATCAGGTTGAAGTTCCCTCATGGACAACCTGACCAGATCCAAGCGCGATTGCAGCTCCGCCTCATCCTTGTCCGTCCACCCCTCCGACTGGCGCTCCTTTTTGCGCTCCGCCCTGTCGCGCAACGTCTCCGAGTAGTGATCCGCTCCCATCAACGTAGCCTTGGCGAGCAGGTTGGGCGCATTGGTCAAAACGCCAGGCATCCACCTGCTCTTTGTCACGTGAAATCCGTTCCTTCCCAACCGTTTAGCAGCAGCGAGCACGGCGTCTTGCGTTCCAGGAGCCGTTCCGCAAAACAACACCACACCGTCCCTCTTTGTCGTCTCTCTCACCACGCTAGCCGCTCGTCTGAGGGCGGGCAGAGTGTACTTTTCCAAATCAATGTAGGCTATATCGTGCCTGAAACCGTAAACTTGCTGAGCAGCTTGTCGAGACGTGTTTGCCCGAGAGTGGCCTACTTGAGCAGAAGCGGCGACCAAGTGCGACAGCGTCAACTCCCTCGCCGTCACGGGCGAGAGTCGGGCTTGGACCGGTCGATAACCCGTTTGACGCGTTTGAGTGGAAGTCAAAGGCATCATTGCGTCCACTGCGAAAAGACGGGCAAAAGTGTGCAGCCAATGTGAGCATAGGGTGGACACGATGCTGACGGGGGCCATGAATGCGAATGGGGGAAGCCGCTGAATCGGTGTGCCCACGTAAGCGCTCCGAGAGGCTTCGGAACTCACCAGCAGCGCTTCTTAGCGCTTTCCTCCTCAATTCAGCCTTGTGCGCATCCAACGAAGCATCGCTTTGACCTGCACCTCTCGAGCTTCTGACTTGAAGCTTTGCATCTTGTGGCTCCGTTTGTCCCTGAGTAGTCCTCTCTAGCGCACCACGAGGTGAAGAAGGCGTTTGCGCTTCGGCAGCGAGGCTGTGAGCACCTGGTCCTTCGGATCCCACGGCCGATTCAAGACCTGCAGCCTGGGTGGACACGGATCTGCATCGTTCGCCATTCAAGCGCGCCATCATCCGAGCGCTCGCGCTCTTTTCAAATGCCTTGCGACTGCTCTTGAGCGGGTGTGCGTGTGCGGAACATGTCGTCAGCAGACCGCGGCTCGAAGTGGAAGCGAGCGAGCTGGCCATCTTGTCTCTGTGTATGGACAATGTGCAGCTTAGCGAGAAGGGAGGTGCGTGAGCAAGTGTGCGAGTGTGTGCTTGTGTGGACTGGAAGGTGCAACGGCATTTACGACGTTGGAAGATGACGACGATGATGGAATTTTGACCTCTTCATCCTCCTCTTCACCAAGAAGCCCTCCAGTCCGTCGATCGCGCCAAGCTTAAGAAGACGCAAGCCACGTGGATCGCTGCAGAGCAGTGTGATACCACGTGACTCGTCGCGACCACACGAGCGCGCGCGCGTTGGATATGATGCGAGACTCCAAGCAAGGCGCGCGCGATGAAGCGAGGCATGCGTGTTGGCGGTGTTGCTTTGCTTTGCTTGGCTTGCCTAGCTTGCTCGATCGATCGAGTTCCATAAGTCGCAGTCAGCAGGCGCGCGCGGGGTTTGGATAGAATCCACTCGAGCAAGCAGCAGAGCAGCTATAGCGAGGCCCGAACATCCTTGAAGCTTTGGAGTGTCGGATCAACAAAGACTGTGACTCGTGACTCTCACCACCGGCACGAAGATCGACCGACTGATGCAACAGGGACGACTACCATTCACCTTCATTCCTACACTCGGTCCTCGCCTCTCCGCGCCCACACCCGCAGACATTGTACAGCGAAACGACTAGCTCGGAAGCCGCATGCCTCACGCACGCTTGCATCTTGCGACACTCTACCTCGCTTAGTCGATCATCATCATCATCACAAACACAAGCTCGCGATGAGCTCCTCCGTGAGTTGGTCGGATGCACACTTGCAGACGATGATTCGACACGCCTGCATTTGGCTCATGTCGCGCCCTCCTCCTTTCTTGCTTGATCGCCATCGCCATCGCCGTCGCCGTGGCAGGACGTGGATGCGGGACGCTCGAGTGGTCAAAGCCGATTGCCGCGAGGCCCCAAGCCAACAGCGTTGCCCCGAGCTGGCGAACCATCGGTCAAGCGCATACCAAGCACCTCCAACGTTCGGCCCCCTTCCGCCACCCGCGTGCCATCCTCCACCACAGCTCGTCGAGGTGCGACATCCGCAATGGGCAGGGATGTGCCTGCTCCCAGCTTGCCTCGACAACCTCTGAGCGTCATCAATGCCCGACAAGCCAGCGTGGGTCGCAAAGTGAGCGGAATGTCGCCAAAGGGAAAAGTGGCGGTGAATGTTGGGCGCAGAGGCGTGACGGGTGGTGGAAGACGTGCAAGCGGCGTGAGTCTGAGCGGCGCTTCTCGCCGACAAACCCTTTGTGACTGACAACAACGTTTCCCCGCGCCTCTCCTCGCACATGCTGATGGGTAGGGCCGCATGAGCGCGCTGGAGAATCAATTCACCACGATGAAGGACCTGTTTGAGAGGGAAAGACAAAACACGGCAGAGCTGTTGGCTCGCGAACAGGCAGAGAGGGCGCGTCAGGAGGACAAGGTGAAGGCGTTGGAAGCGCAGCAAGCCAAGTTGCCTCAAGGCGTGCGCTCGCTTGCAGCGGATGGTGTTGGTGCCGAAGAGGTGAGCGTTGCTAGGGTGCGCGTGCGCGTACGCGTTATTTGCGATGACTTGCACTCACCCCTCTGCTCGTTGCTGGACTGCCCTTTCTACTCGAGCACAGCTTGAGAAGCTGAAAGCCAAGCATGCAAAGCAAGTTCGTCAGCTGGAAGAGGCGTTGGAGAGGGAGCAAGAATCGCTGAGCAGGCACAAGGTCAGTGAAGCGCGCTGCGTTTGTATGCGTGTGTTTCGACGAGCGCTGAAGCGGGAGCTCTAAATCGTTCGACTTGCTCACGCGCGTACAGAGATACTTGAGCGAGCGAGATGATGCGCGCGACACGCTGGAGAGCGAGTGCAAGGCGCTGGAGAGCAAGCTGAGCGCAAAGGATCGACAGTTGCAATCTCAACAGCAAGACATTGCTCGTCTGGAAGAAGAAGCGGTCCAATTGCGCTCATCCACCGCTCGCATCGAAGAGGAGCTCAGAGCGGCAGAGACGCTTCGACGCAAGCTGCACAACGAGGTGCAAGAGCTGCGAGGCAATATCCGCGTATTTGCCCGCGTCAGACCTCAGCTGCCCAGAGAGAGAGAGATGAGCAGCAGCAGCAGCAGCAGCAGCGGTTTGGCCAGCATCCACTTTCCCGATCCGCGCGAAGCTGCTTCCATCGAGCTGTTGGCCGCTGGAGAGAGCGCTGTGGGGACTGCGACCATGAAGACGCACGCTTTCAGGTTCGACAGGGTTTTCCAACCCAGCGCGACGCAGTCGGACGTGTTTGAAGAGGTGGCGCATCTGACGCAGAGCGTGCTGGATGGCTACAATACCTGCATCTTTGCCTATGGTCAGACCGGATCTGGCAAGACCCATTCGCTTGAAGGAAGCGCCAATCTGCACCTGGGCGCCGCGGCTGTTCCAACGCAGGATCCCGAGGCTGGTCTGATCCCTAGAGCCGTGCAGATGTTGTGGTCCACTGCCGAGCATCTGCGCGCCAAGGGATGGCGGTACGAGTTCGAAGGCCAGATGCTCGAAATTGTGAGTGCGCGCGCGCGCGCGCGCGCGAGGGTTGTGGCTGGCTGGCTGGCAGGCGCGGTCCGGTGTGTTGACGCAAAGTCATACCATGCGGACTGCTTGGTCTGTGATCCACTTTTTCGCAGTACAATGACGAGATCAACGATCTCTTGGGCAAGCACGAATTGTCGGGCAGCAGCAGCGGCAGCAATCGGAACGAAATGAAGCACGAGATCAAGCACGAAAAGATGCGCACGTTCGTGTCCGATACCATCGTCGTTCCTTTAGAGTCGCCGAGTCAAGTCTTTACGCTATTGGCCAAAGCCAAAAGTCGAAGGCAGACGGCAGCTACGCTGATGAATGAACGATCCTCTCGATCTCACTGCGTCTTCATCTTGCGCGTAAAGGGCGCGAATGCGCTCACGGGCGAGAGCTGCGATGCTACTCTATCCCTCGTCGACCTGGCGGGTTCGGAAAGGGTCAATGCGAGCGGGGCGGACAAGGATCCGGTACGCTTCACGGAGACGAAGAGCATCAACAAGTCGCTTTCCAGCTTGAACGATGGTGAGTAGCGACGCTGCGCTGTGTGTCTGGTAGCTTCTCGCAGTACGCAAGCCGGGCCCTCGCTACCGTATAGTCATGGCCCTGTGCTGACAATTTTTGCCTTGTGTACGTTATTTGCAAAAGTCATCACGGCGCTCGGCAATGCAAAGACGGGCGGACACGTACCCTACCGCAACTCTACGCTCACTTGGTTGCTCAAGAATTCCCTCGGAGGCAATTCCAAAACGCTCATGCTGCTCGCCATCAGCCCCATGGCGGAGCACCTCAACGAGACGATCAACTCGCTCAGGTTCGCTTCCAAAGTCAACTCTACCGTCATTGGAACGGCTAGGCGTGTGCGGGCTAGCGAGTAGAGAGAGAGAGAGAGAGAGAGAGAGAGAGAAAGAGAGAGAGAGAGAGAGAGAAGCATCGCGGAGTGGCTTCGGCTCGGCTCGGCTCGGCTCGGCTCGGCTCTCTCCAAGAAAGCTAGTTGCGCTGGCGCTGGCGCTCGGGCCCGATTGCGTCGCTGTCCTTCTAGCTTATGCTCGAATCCCATCGTTGTGAGCCCTCGCATTCGACCTTCTTGCCCTCATCTCAGATCTTCTGGCCGCCCCCCTCCCCCCCGTCGTTCCCACCGCGGGCTTCCTTTCGAACCATTCTCAGAACCGTTCCCATCCTGCTGCGCAACGACACTCCCGCAGATGATGCTCTTTGCACCGTCTACACACGAAATCATCTTGTTAGCGAGCGCGCAACGTCTGCAGTCACGAGTCGATTGGTGTTGCATAGCGGGAACGCACGCGCGAAAAAAAAGCGGAAGGTGTGGGGGTGTGGGTGGCGGGGAAAAACTTTTGGGGGGGGGGAAGGCCAACGTCTGATAGCTCGCACGCAGTGCCAGTCCATTCCCAGCGCACTCCGAGCGTTCAGCGAAAAAGGAGGCGTTGGACAATGAACACGAATGGAGGGCCTGCTTTGTTTTACCAATGACTTGGCAAGTCTTTTTGCCGTGTCTGGCCCATGCGCAAGAGAGAGAGAGAGAGAGAGAGAGAGAGAGAGAGAGAGAGAGAGAGAGAGAGAGACTGATCTGCTACCCCGATACGACCAACCGCCCCTAGGCCACCTTGACGACCATCTTGCCCTTGTTGACGCCGCTGAACAGGTCGATGAGGGCCTGCGGAGCATTTTCGAGCCCTTCCCTAGTGTAAAAATTTCTCTTCAGCTTGCCCTCTCCCAACCATTTGGCAAAGTCTGTCCTCGCTGCGTCGTACTTGTCGGCGTACTGTGGCGAGGCGTCGGGGGGCGTGGCGGTCAGCATGGGCAGACCAGCAGCAGCAGCAGCAGTGCAAAAAGCTGGTTGCGAGCGCCAAGCGCAAATGCGAAAGTTACGCTCCGCTTCCGCAAGAACTCACGTCAAACACGATGAAGCCTTGGATCGTGGCGCTCTGACCAATCAAGGCCAAGTAATTCTTCAATCCGTTCGTCACCCCATTGTAATCGCTGATAGCACCGCAAAGCGCGATCCTCGCATGTTTCCTCAAGCATCCCAGCAACAGGTCCAACTGCGCTCCTCCCACATTATCAAAGACGCAATGCGCAAACTTGTGCTTCCTCACGATGCAGTTTCGCAAATCTTGAAAGAATGTGGGTGAGCGATAGGAAAAGGCATCGTCGGCGCCCAATTCCTCCTTTAGCCACTTGACCTTGTCGTCTGATCCCGCAGTGGCGATGACCGTGCAGCCCTGCAAAGCGAGATGAAGAGGAGAGGGGACTCAGATCGCTCTACACGTGTATGCTTGCTTGATGTTCGAGGATGCCATGCTCACCTTGATCTTGGCCAGCTGTACCACGATGCTTCCTACACTTCCAGCTGCACCAGTCACCACGACGACGTCTCCCTGCTTAGCCTTGGCAACCTCGAACAAGCCCTGTACAGTTGGCAGTAGAGCGATTCGTACCTCAGCAGTGTAGCGGGCGCAGGACAGCTTCCAAGGGACCCAGCGTCCCCCCCATCGTACAGGCGCACCATCCCCAGACTCACAAAGTAAGCGGTCAATCCCGAACTGCCAAAGACGCCCAGGTAATCGATCAGTTCGGCTCCCTTTTTAGCGGGCGCAGCTTCGACCAGTTTGGCCGGAAGAATGGCGTACTGTTGCCAGCCCGTAGAAGCGGCAATGGGATCGCCCACGGTGAAAGAGGGTGACTTGGAGTGCACAATCTCTCCTAATGCTGCGCATCTAAAGACTGCGTGGCATGCGCAGCAAGAGGGGTCGCGAGGGGGGTGGAAGCGTAAGGAGGTGCAGACGATGAGCGCGCACACCCCCATCTTGTAGAGGCTAAAGCCAGCACTCACCATCTCCGATCTTTGCCGGTGGCAAGTAGCTTCGAGTATCGTTGAGCCTGTTTTGCAATTTGAAAAAGTGGCAGCATGTACGCGGCCCCGATCCATCAGCTGCTGCCCTCCCCCCGACACGTTACGCACAGCATGGGCACATTCGACCCGCTCACCATCCGCGCATGGCCGGATCTATGGATACATATCTGACCTTGATCAGCACCGATCCATCAGGCACATCCTTCTCTGTAGGTATGGGTGATTTCTGAAGTGCAAAGGTGCCCGACTCCAAGGAAGGATTGACGGTTCCTTGAATGCCTGGGCGCTCCCGAAGGATGATCTGGGTGTTCTGAGACATGCTTTGGATGGCTGTGTGCGGGAGGAGAGACGCTTGGAATGAGATGTTGTTGAGAAGGCCGCAGTGAAGAGAAAGCGTAGCGTTGCGTTTGGTAGGAGTTGGCGTTGTGAGGAGGAGGGGGAGATGCGTGCACACGGCGTTGAGCGAATTTATGGCTGATGCGATCGATTGCATTTGCTCGGGTGTTGAGGTGCGGTGCTGGTTAATTGGTTGCATGGAAGGAGTGAGCAACCCCATCTCCTCCCTCGCAAGTGCAAGTACAAGTTGACCGCTTCGGATAAAGCCATCAACCGACAGCCGGCCGGGCGGGCGGGCGGGGGGCTGCCGCTGAACCCCATGGCATGGCATGGCATGATGCAGCTAGGTCGGACGCGCCACTGCGCCACAATCACGATCGACTTAATTGCACTCGTACTCGTCATGACTGCGCGAGCTGCTGCATCGACGGCGAATCTGCCGCACAAGCCACGCAGTCGGAGGCAGCTATAGCTATAGCGCAGCCGCGCTCGATCCCGTATATATAAGTGGTTGCTTGCACCGCGCGAGCTGCTTTTCGACGTGGACGCAAATGGACCGCGTACATGGGTCAGCGGATCTATACATACACGTCACGCAACGCACACTTTGAATCGTTGCGATCGCCATCTGCTCTTGAGAATTTGACTCTCACTCACCACTGGTCCACCTCACGTATAGAGAGGTCATGATGGGCCTGGTTGAGTTCGGTCTCATGACTTGCATGATGGCACAACGAATTGGTCTCTCCGGCCCACGGCTCACATCTCGCGGCAATGTTGTAGTCCATGCTGTCCTACATTTCCAGCTCCTTTCCCTTCAAAGAGCATGGAGGGGAGAGAAGAAACGTCGCAGTCGTTTGTATCTTCACGATGTCACCTTTCACTCACTGCGCGGCTTTGCAGTCTAATCGTATGTATATAACTCAATCCAAACATATATATATATATATATATATATATATATAGCGACTGCTTGCTCCTTTTGCGCCGCGGGTAAACTCCAGCTGCCGAAGAGCGCGCGCGCGTATACAGCCCCGGCCAGAGATTCATCACGTGATGGTATGCCCGATGGGCTCGAGCGAACGCGAGAACGCGAGGCCCTCTGCTTCATCACCCTCTCGACCGCGGCCTTGCTTCGGCAAGCTGTCATGCGCACATACATCTCTGCCTCACGACGAGCTGATGAGAACAGATCATCTTGGGTTCTGGATTCGTGTGGTGAGCTTGTAAGCAGGAGTTTCGCTTGCGGACAGCGCACTCATGACTGCACGATGAATGTGCGTGTGCCGCTCCGAAAGTTAGAGTCAGAGTGGGGGGGGGGCTGGTCTCTTGAATACGAGCATACAATCACGTGAATGACGGATTCAGAAGTAGCTAAGCTCGACATCACGGTCTCTCCCACTCGCGGCTGGCTGATGCGAAACGGCTCGAAGGGGTTTCAATCACCGACAAAGCGTGCGTGTTGAGCAGCACACTTCAATGTCTCCGTGAAGCGAAAAAGGGGGACAAGTGAGCCTGCTTGCTGCACGCGAAGCTCCTGCTGGTCTTGCTTGTGCAGCGGGATCTCTTGTCGAGCATAGGGATGACTCGTGCACCGACATGTATATTATTGGCTCAGTGATGATGTGAGTCATTCGTCATTCACATCGACTCGTAGCTCTCGCTGTACACAGACGCGTGAGTGCAAAGACTCCCTCGCCTCCGCCGCGCCTGGTCGTCGATTCGACGAAGACTTCACACATGCATGCATTGCATTGCATTTATGCAGCTAGGCGTCGTCGTCGTCGTCGTCGTCGTGATCGTCGTCGTCGAGCGGCTGTGCTCCGCACTCCTACGGGCCAAGTCGGAGCAATCATCGATCGATTCATCGACTCACGAACTGCATCGAGGCGTCGCATCAGACAAGCCCCGCACCGACGAGAACTCGCCATCATGTTCTCGCAGTCACGAGTGAAGGATCGAGTCTTCTTTCTGATGGCTCGATGCGTGGAGCATCTAACATATGCAGTCAGAGTGAGCGTGGCGTGCTGCACTGCCACTGCCACTGCCACTGCACCCGCGCTTTGCCTTGGCTCGCAGCTATAGGGCACAAGCGAGATCGGGATTGTATGGCGTGGCACCAAAAGAGAGAAAAGGGCCGTACTCAGACTCAGACTACTAGTAGAGTAGCTGTGCAGGTGGGGCTGTGCGAGCTAGCGTGTATACAGTAGGTGCCAAATGACGAATGCGGTGCCTTGCATACATCTTCATCTTCTCTCGGCGTGCTGCTGCTGCTGTCAGCGCAGACTTGCGTCGCACTCACGACTCGATCACGACTGCATTCGCGAAGCAGCATCGAGAGGCTGCACCGTACCTTCTGCTCGACGCAACGCAACGCAACGCAGCGCAACGCAACGCTCCTTGCGTCATGCTCGTCATGCAGAGCCAAAACCACACCCGTAGCCAGGCGCTCGCACAGCAGAAGCACATCACAACTCACCAGCGACCTGCATGCGAGCCTAGCTGCGACTTGCACACATTCATGCGCAGCGGGACATTCTGCATGGGCGCTGGCAGCAGCTGCAGCAACGGCCAGCCAGCAGCCGAGTGTAAGCCCATCGAAATGCCGGAATCTTGGGTCGTGCATGTGCCCGAAGCACGGCATCAACATGCTCCGCATGGCGTCGTGAAGGGGTCGTCGCACTGCGTATAAAGAACGCGAGAGCCAGATTGCGTTGGTTGAGATTGCGCCTTTCCCTTCCTCGCTCACGACTCCGACCTGAACATTTCCCCCCCCCCCCTCCCGCACGCGATTGCCATCCGCTATTCCCCAAGCACACATCCTCTCGCGCAACTTTTCTGCCCCCAAGATGAAGTTCTCTGCTTCCGCCATCGTTGTCGTTGCGGCTTCCGTCGCTGCTTCCGTCGCTGCTGGCCCTGCGCCTGCCCCGACGGCAGCGCCCGCTGTCAAGGTGAGAAAGATGATGGAGGAGGAGTCTCTGTGGACTTGTGGAGCGGGCGACGGTCTGGTTGCAAACTGGAGGAGCTAAGACTGTAAGGACGGCAAAGCCAAGGAGGAAGGTGGGGACATCGCACGCCCTCAGAAACGCAGAAGGATGCACTCGCATTCAGACTTGCGCGAGCTGACGAACACTTCCTTTTGCCTGCCTGCCTACCACTCTCCTCCCCCTTTGCCATCGCCAAACAAAGCTCGAGGCTCGCCAGGGAACGCTGGCAAGCAGCATCGACTTGGCCAGTCTGACCAGCGGTCTCGGAGACCTCAGCTCCATCAGCATCCCTGCAGTGGGCGGTATCGACCCCTCGGTGAGCGCGCACCTTTGCAAAGGTCCTTCTCCCTTTTGCCGAATCGCAGCTGATCAATTGAACATGGCACGTTGCTCCTCTTTTCGGGGGACAGATTTTCGAAAGCTTCTCGAACATTGCCCAGTTCACGTCCGAGAATCCCAGCATCTTTTCGCAGATCCAGAGCATCTACGTGAGTTGCGCTTTCAGCTCCTTCTCCAGCGTGGGAAGAAGGTGGGGGCGAGTGAAAGGCCTGGCGGTTCTGGCTTTGCGAGCAGACTTGAACTGAACAGCGCTTACCATCCCGGCCATCCCTTGCGACAGTCGGCCAACCCTGGACTCGTGTCGTCGGTGGTCAACGCGCAATCTTCCGAGCTTGCCGCCGCCGTCGGTTCTTCGTCCGCTGCTGCCATCGTCTCGCAGGCCAACTCTATCCTCACGGCCAGCGGTGCAGCGCCTACTACCTCCGGCAGCAGAGCCGGCGATGGAGCCATCGCCATGAGCCCTTCTGGCTTCGGCATGACCGCCGTGAGCTTCTTGGCAGCCGGTGCCGGTGCTCTGCTTGTTGTCGGAGCTCTCTGATCGACGTTGGAGGTACCGAAGACGCCCCATACGGCGTACGAGATGTGTGGAGGCACGTATTGCCACCTCCTCCACCTCGCAGTGCCAGACGCAAGGCTCCCCAAACGCGATCTCGGCGTCATTTACAGCGCACCTGATCCTCCGCCTGGACCTGTTGTACACACCTTTTTGACCTTTTGCCGCTCACGATGGACACGAATGATTACATTTTATATATCATCAAGACGTGACCTCGCACGCAATAGAGAAGAGGGGGCGAGCGCGAAGCTAGCTAACCTTGTCGTTTCGTTTGTGCGCGAGTTCTTCCACTCTTCAGACTCGCGAGCACGCTCGCAACGCGATCTTTCATCTGCACGAGCAGCGGCGGGCCTTTCGATCCGCTTGCATGCATTTCTATGACTGGAGAGCTGCGATGGGGGG
>NW_020290187.1:0-13392 GCF_003144195.1 Ceraceosorus guamensis | reverse complement strand
AGAGCACTCTGCGTTACTAGCACTAGAGCACTCTGCGGTACTTGGACCCGTGGCGCCTGCGGAACCAATTCCGCAAGGCACCAGAGCACTCTGCGCTATCCAACCCGATACCGCAGGGCGCGAGAGCACTCTGCGGGACTTCGACCAATCCCGCAGGGCACCAGAGCACTCTGCGCTATCGGCACAGGAGCACTTTGCGGTACTGGACATGCAGCGCCCGCGCGAGCCCTCTGCGCTACCAGAACCCCCACGGCACCAGAGCACTCTGCGCTACCAAAGCCCGCTGAGGGGTGCGATTTGCGCGCCATCCAGAACACCAACCATGCGTGCGCTGCGTCTCTTGGCTGGGACAAGATCCTTCACCCAAAGGAAGCAGCAGGCGGTGAAGCAGGCAAAGGAGGCTGCAGCCAAGGAGCTAACGAGGAGAGGAGACCGGCAGCCAATGCGTTGCTGCAAAGCCGTGGAAAAGGTGAAGCGCAAGGCTGCTGCTCAGATGGAGCGTCCTTTGGCGGGCAGCCTGTTTTGCGCATCCGCTTTTGCGCCCAAGACTTCGCTCATATATATAGGCTTTTTACCTCTGGACTAAGCAAGTGGATCAAAGGAACGCTCCAAACCGACATCTTGCAATGTAGCCTGATACCGCACAAAATTGTCAACAAGCCTCGACGGTAATCGTGTATTAATGCTCAAAGTCATGTGCACAGCCGAGTCGCCGTGGCAGCTGATAGACCCGTACCGCTGCTGCTCAACTTTAAGCTTAGAGACGCGCATCTCGCCGAGATGTACCGAGAGAGTGTTGTCCAGGTCATGCGCATGGGCGACATGCTTGAGCTCCGATCGTGAGAAGAATCCAAGCGTGATGTTGAGATGAGTGCTATGCTATTTGCTCTGCACCTACAACGAGAGCACCTTGAAGGCAGACCAGGCCAAATGCGTGATCTTGCTGGGCCTCGAGGTTATCTGTGTTGACAAGAGGCATTGACGCACAGTCGTGGAAGGCAATCCCCCTGCCTTCTTCGCATCAAGACCGGGTGTAGCATTTCGGGGCAAGGTGCCTCAAAAGTGTTGGACCAGACCCGACCAGAGCAAATATCGCAGAGGCTGAACACCGTGCAACTTTGCTTGCTTCAAAGACAAGAGGATCAGTATGCGCAGCTGCTCGATCGCGCAAGCTTTGACGGTCGACGTGGGCCTACGTTTACGTAGGTCGACATTGGGTCCATCAAGTAAAAGAGCACGGTACATATCCAAACATAGTATTGCTTTATCGGGCTGCTCATCTTCTCTCGCGCGCGCAGATTCATGCTAGCGACAGTCTTTGTGATCACTTTTGGAAGACGATCCCTCAAAGGCGAAAAAAGCATCTCGCGATACTTTGTTAATCCACCACTCTCCCTCTCTGCGCTGGCCGATGAAGCTTCGAAGCTGCCCTCTTGTGTCCGTCGTGTATGCTGCTTTGCATAGCCATTACGCGATCACCAAGCGATCGTCCGTACCGCGCTGTCAGTCACTTTGAATATGATGCATTGGGAAGAATCTCGACCTGTCGGCGACATGAGGCTTTTGGCAAGCGTCCCTCACTGTCATCGCGATGATAAGGTCTTTTGCGCCTGCGCCGAATCGAGCAAAGTGGGCAAATCAGGGAGGTACACACTCTTCCAACAGCTGTCTGGGCTGCATTCGTAGTTATTGCAGGTGGGAGGGTATAGCTGCATCGAGCTTGTCGCACCTTCTTTTTGTGACGGTGATGCAGAAATTTGAACCGAGTGATGGGTGCGCGCGCGCCCACATCTCGCGCATGTAGCTGCCGCGCATCGAGCGGTAGTGACACCAGCACGAATGACTGCATCTTGCACAGAGCAAAGCCTCTGGCAAGCAAAGGGTGATTGGAAATCTGCCTTTCACACCTTCCGAAAGATCTTCGACTGGTTGGGGAGCCCGACAAGCAACGCTCTCGCTTCTTTGTTATCTTATCTATCGTACAAGGACATCGGGTGAACCAGCCCAACGAAAACAACTTCGGCAAGCCTCTGATCACCCTGCGAGGAGCGACGGGCGGATCGCCAGGACGGGTGAATGGCAACGAAAGGAGGCCCGCATCGACTCCAGGTCTGTTGAGCACAGCGCTCGATCGCCACCTTATCTTGCATGCCAAGTTCTGTCTCGGACAAACCAGCTGGTTTGCCCTTCCTCCATTTATCCGAGCGCGCCCCATCAGCAGCCACGCGCGCCGCGCTGAGCACAGGCAAGCTTTCACCCGAGCGGCAACGTTTTTTCGGACCGGACTCTTTCTGCAGGGTGGTTATTCCAGACAAGCGCGGCAGTCGAGTTCTGACGCGGATCAGGAACAGGCACCAGAGCAGTAGGGAAGAGTCGGAGAAACCGATATGGCTGTTGGCACAAAATGGACTCCGCACCTGAGCAGATGCCACGCTGCTTAATTCTTCTCCATGCGTCGAGTGATGCACCGCACGTCGCCACTCCCTTCTCGTCCTTATCTCTTCTGGACGCGCGCGATAAGGATGACCGTGGGGGGGGGGGGGGGGGGGCTAATAAGAAGTGGCACCGACCAAAAGTAAAGCAATGTGACTTAGCCGTCCCACTCCCATTGCCCCATCATCCTCTTCTGTGCTGACACGCGATGGCTGTCCCAAACGTGCCCCCTTTCAAGGTCGCTGCCGTCCAGGCTGAGCCTGTCTGGCTCAATGCCAGGGCCACAGCTGAAAAGACGTGTACGCTGATCAAAGAAGCAGCATCCAGTGGCGCCAAGCTCGTCGCATTTCCCGAGCTCTGGATCCCAGGCTACCCATACTTCCTGTGGGTCAAGGACTTTGGATCGTCGATGCCTTTCAGCATGAAGTACGCTGCCAATGCGCTGACAGCCGACTCGCCCGAGATTCAGCTGATCAAGGATGCCTGTGCTGCCAATTCCATCTGGACGTCATTTGGTTTCGCCGAGAGAAGAAACGGATCAATGTACATGTCGAATTGCATCATCAACAGCGAGGTGAGTCTCCCTGTGTGGCGTTTCCCCTGCACTGCTCAGATCTGTTCTTTGAACTTTTCTCCAGGGAAGCATCGTCAATATCCGACGCAAGATCAAGCCGACTGGGCTCGAGAGGGTCTTGTTCGGCGAAGCGTCAGGTGACGCGCTCGACAACGTCGTCACCACTCCCTTTGGGCGCGTGGGCAATCTGCAGTGCTGGGAACACATCCAGCCCCTGCTCAAGTACCACACGTACTCGCTGCACGAACACATCCACGTCGCTTCGTGGCCTGGCTGCTTCCCGCTCAATGGAGGCGAGCCATACTCGATGACCAGCGGCGGTGTCAAGGCTCTGTCTTCCGTGTACGCCATCGAAGGTGGCTCTTTCACCGTCATGACGACGCAGCTGGTCACGGAGGAGCATGCCGAGGCAGTCGGTCTCGACTACCGACCCAATGGACCCTCCGATCACGATTTCTTCCTTCCGCCTGGTGGAGGCTGGTGAGTCCGAACATGGTGCGACCTCAGAGCCGGGCGAGACATTGCTGATCGAGATGCGGTCATCCCAACCTCATGCAGCGCTGCCATCTTTGCGCCGGATGGGCGCGAATTGACCGCACCTCTGCCATGCGCAGAGGAGGGCATCCTCTACGCCGAAATCGACTACTCGATGTCAAACGCGACCAAGCTGCTTGCTGATTGCGTCGGTCACTACAGTCGCCCCGATCTACTTCGGTGAGTCCATCGCGATTTGGCACTTCGACGAAGCTGTATGTTGATATTCTCCACCACCCACTCCCCCAGACTGTCGGTCAACCGTCAAGTGCAGAGCGTGCTTGCCTCGGGGGAGACGAAGCAGCCAGATGTGACCGAATTCACTGCACAAGCATGAAGCACAGCGTGCCCAATGCGCGCCTCGACTTTCAAAGGTGCAAGCGATCTCGCTGCAAACTCTCCCGTCGCGTGTTCATTCCACAGTCGCGTGTTCATTCCACAGCAGTCGCGGATTGTGACGTATGCCAGAACAGTGCAGAGTGTGACGCGACAGACCGAGTGCACTCCAGTCACTGATCTCTGCCACAGTTTGATCTGAAATCGTTTGCCACAGTTTGATTTGAAATCGTTTGCCAAAGTTTTTCAGAGCTTCTCTGTTGACCGACCGAAAGACATGGTCCAGCGGAAGCCCGGGAATGAGTGCGATTCCCTACGTGAAGCAAAAGGAAATGGGTGGACGCGCTGCGTTCGGTGATGAGACAATTGATTTGGAGGAGAAGCGCCTCGCTTCGTCGGCATTCAGCAATTGCGTCTGGAAATGGATTTCAAATGGGCATCATCTTTGAAGCGATGCCAGCGTGATGCTTGTCATGACTCGCACAAATTGCCCAAGCTGTGTAGGGCAGCACGCTCCCCATCACCACCTCTTCTTGCAAGAATGAATGCGTTTGATCGAGTTCATAGAGGAAAGCTTGAGCCCGCAGCCCCTGCGAAGTATCGCAATGAAAGGAGTCCTGCTATCCGTGATGGGACCGCGTGCGCGCAGGTGCAGTGTGTTTGAATTTCCTTGTTCAAGGCCTTTGTCGGAGCCCGAAGCTGACCCATCATTCTCTTCCTGGCAGGACAGTGCGGACACGAACGCGCATCAAACGTCACGACCAGGGCTCATCGCTGGAAGGCTGCAGCGTTGGAAAATTTCCAATTGTTGCACCAGCCGATGTGCTTGCGCTTAGGTGGACCGCCCACTGCGACTTGATGCGGCTGTAGATCGCGACGGGAAGCCTTGCTAGGCAAAGCTGAGATGACGACGACGATGACCGCCGTTCGTACAAGCAAGGGATTGGAGGTGTCAGAATACGAGGTCCAGAGTTTTTCACCCCGAGTCCGACCCTGCGGTCAGACCGATGACCTGTCCTTGGCCGATTAGCCGTTGGTAGACCTGATCGCCGAGTGCGCTTTGCTGACATTCTGGAAGCAACGCGCTACCAGCTGAGCAAATCTTTAGAGTCAGGCTTGACCTGTGCTGCCCCTTCCTACGTCATGCAAGTGCGCTGAGATGTGACAACCAAATGGACAGCGGTAGCACCGTTAGAGCATCTTGCGCGACTTGCCGAGATGCGACTCGCGCGCTCCGCGTCACGTCGCTCGCACGCCGTGCCACGCAAGACCAGCGGCTCCACCAAGCAAGATTGAAAAAGCTGGCGGACACCTGCACCACTGCGTGAGGACGAATGCGAACGCGGCAACAACGCCCCACCACGGATCTGATGTCAGGGGAGCAGATGCGCTGGTAGCAGCGGGATCGCCTTGCAAGGCCGGCTCTGCAGCCGGCTGGTAGATGTAGCCGACTGGAGCGATGTGCAAAGGGGTGCGTGTCAGCAGACCGAGCGAGCTCACGCCGTAGGTGGGAATGGAGGGAGCAGGCTCACCTAGAAAGAGCTGCCAGACGGCTGTGAACACGAGGCCTGTAGCTGCAGCATTGAGTCCGCGAAGCAAGCTGCGCACAGGATTCAGACTGCGCCAGCTCTTGTACAGGGGCAGCAGAGCGAGCTTGAGCATGATGCCAGGTGCAAAGATGGCTGCCCAAGCCAGGATTGCGCCCAAGAGGGGCCTGGAAGGGACCGCAAGGAAGCCGAGGTAGGCAGCAATGTTGAAGTTGGGACCGGGAAACGCCTGGAGGATGGCAAAGCCGAAGAGAAAGTCACGTGAGGTCACCCAGCCAGGATCCACAATGTAGCCGCGAAGCAGAGGGATGACGACAGGTCCACCGCCAAAAATGATG
Source organism: Ceraceosorus guamensis (assembly GCF_003144195.1). NCBI lineage: Eukaryota > Fungi > Basidiomycota > Exobasidiomycetes > Ceraceosorales > Ceraceosoraceae > Ceraceosorus > Ceraceosorus guamensis. Next base: position 7,630 of record NW_020290187.1, on the reverse strand, counting down.
GAACCAGCAACAGCCATGTTGGCCACCAAATCGAGCTCGCGCGGAGCCGAAGCCCCTTCGACTCCTTTTTCTCGCAGCTGGGAGCGAAGCACGAGCACAACGATGAGGGAGCAGGCAAAGACGCTTCCAATGCTGAATGCGAGCCTCTTGCTTGGCACCAAGATGGGTCGCAAGGGCGGCGTATCTGTCCCTGACCATTGTGCTGTGCCTGTGCCTGTGCCTGCGCCTGCGCCAACGCTGCTGCTCTCGGACCGCAAAGCAGGAGGACGATCAGCGCCGTGGATGCGTTGACGCTGTCTCAGCTCGGGGATAGCGGAGGTCTGCGTGATCGAGTGCGAGTGCAGCGACGTGCCTTGCAGCTCCATGTCCGCTCCAGAGACCTGGGCCGCGGTCGACGCATCAGGCGCCGAGATGGAGTCTTGACGGCGGGGCCTGCGACTAGCCCACTTGCGTCGAGCCGTTCGAATGCCGCGGGGTGCGTAGTCCGTTGCCAGACCAGCCAGCCCGCCGAGAGCGATCAGCACGGGGTACATCCACGGCGCGTGGTAGCATATGCCGGCTGATGCGCTCGTGAGGACGATGAGCCTGGACGGCAGATCGGTGATGGCGGTTTGGGCCAATTGCCAAGCTGCCAAGGCGATGAGACCGACTGCAGCTGCGTTGAGGCCGGTGAGAAAGGCTAGCAGGATGGCGGGCAATCGATCTGGCAGATTGCGCACCCCAGCAGCCAACGCCGTCATCCCGATGGCTCCCGGCAAGCTGCATGGTCGTCGTGGGTGCGGTGCGGTGCGGTGCGGTGCGTTGCGTTGCCGCTAGCTGGGTCAGTCATGCGCCCTGAATGGGCGTGGGGCCACCAATGAGCCACGGCAATCACCGCTCGCTCACCTCCACAGCAAGAAAGCCAGCAGACCGCACAACGAGCCACCGCGCACGACGGCGATGGAGAATGCCAGCTGTGTGGAGCCAGGGCCGGGTAGGGCATTGCCCAGCGCAAACAGATCCGTAAACAACGTGTGGTCCACCCACTTTAAATCCTCGACAAACAGCTTGCGCAGGATGACCACGTGCACGCCAGGCCCACCAAACGCGGTGAAGCCGAGCGGTGCGTAGCGTCGAAGCGTCTCTACCAGGCGATGGGAAAGCTTGGGAAGCGCGAGCGGTTGTGGGAGCGCGGACAATGAGTTGACGGGCTGGGACGTCTCCTGACCATCGTCCATCCAGCTAGTTTGTCTTTGCTGCTGCTGCTGCTGCTGCTGGGCGACGGTGAAGACGCTTTGAAGCGTCGCGGTGGTCGACATGGTGATCAAGGTGCGCCAGGCGTATGAAAGATCACGCTGGTGTGCTTCAATGGTCAATGCATCAACGCTTCGTGTGGTCCGCGACGCGCTCGAGCACAGCAAGCGGGGAGGCGATGGTAGCAACACCGGAAAGGTGGGTCGATGATCCGCGGGCCTGTGAGCGATACTTGTGATGGCAAGGACGGACGGATGGATGGATGGATGGAGGGTGGGACACGAGCAAGCAACGAGACTCAAGACTACTCAAGACTAAGATCACGTGAATGCCAAGCAAACGCAGACCTGCGGGAGGTGCATGCATATTCGTTCAGGATTCAGTCTTGAGTGCGAGCGAGCGGAAGAACAGCAGCAGCAGCGAGCGACATCGGCACAATCCACATCGAAGAAGGCCGCGCTGGCTGACGGCTGCGGGGCGAACGGTCAGTCAAAAGCGGAGGTGCAGGAAGGCGAGGCGGGGGCGGGGGCGAAAGAAGAAAGCCAAGCCAAGACGGAGATGCGCGTTGCGTTGCGTTGGCTTGGTCAGGCTGGAAGATCTTGGCTTGCAGACTGCGGACTGCGGACTGCGGACTGCGGACTGCAGCAGACGGCAAGCCACGGGACATCTTCTCGCCTATGCGGACACTCGTGACTCGTGACTATCGAGCCATCAGCCAGCCAGGGCTGCCATGCGGTCAGTGCGTCTCACAGCCAAGCAGATCAGCGAGCTGTCGGCGTGAGTGTGAGTGGTGAGTGAGAGTGGATCGTGAGCGCATCTCGCACGCAGCCTCTCCATCGCTAGGGCTGCGAGACCGACCACCCAGGCTCACGACTCTTTCACGATCACGGTCGCACACGCACACGCACGCGCACACGCTCTTGGCATCAATCTGATCGATCCTCACTCAACCTTCTTCCTCGCGCGCAGAAAGATGAATCAGTGCGTGTTGAGTGCGAGTGCGAGTGCTTCGAGTGGTCAAGCACGCCCATCGACGAGCGTTGAAGCGCGCGACGCTGGGTCAGGCCGGCGACGCTCTCGCTCTCGCTCTCGCTCTCACTCAAACTCTCACTTCTCGACTCATGCAACTTCTGATCAGCATAGTTTCGGACACTTTTGAGTCACGAGCGAGTATTTGCTTCTCAGCTTGACTGTCCGCCCAATTCGCCGACTGATTGGCGGAGCGGGTCAATGCGCGCCATGGGTGTTGCGTCCTGATTTTCGCACTCCGCTGCTGCTGCTGCTGCTGCTCAAAACTTTTCGACTCGTTGCTGCCGAAGCATCCATCGCATCGCATCGCAATCAGCTCACTGAGTCACGAATCACGAGTCTGGATTGGATGGGCGAGAAGGCGCCCGCGGCATCTAGCCAGCCTTGTCCGATCGTGTGCACCTCGGTGGCGGGGCACTGCATCCGCAACCGCATCGCTGTACGGTACCCACGACTGTAATCTCCCCTCGAGCGGTGTTCGCTCTGCTCGCGGGTCTCTTGTAGCCTCTGCTTCTCCCACGCTCGCTCGCTCGCGTGCACGCACCACCATCACTCAAAACTTGCTTGGCTGCATGCATGCCTACCGGTATCTGATGGATGGAAGAGGCTACAGCATCGATCACTGCCCGCGCGGCGCGCTCCACGAGGTCGAGTGTGAGTGAGTGCAGAAGGCACGCGCGCGCGTGCAGGAGCAGCACCAGCCATGCATGCAGCCAGCCAGCCAGCCAGCCAGGTCCCCCCTTGCCGCCGTAGCTCGGTCATCGCGCCAAAACAGCGGTTCAGCCGCGAGTCGCGAATCAAGCAGAGCCACGCCGCGCCGGGCAGCAGGCAGCAGGCAGCAGGCACACAGGCACACAGGTACACAGGCACACGCCTGCGGGAGGAGAGAGGGACGCACGCTAGTCCTGCGTGCGCGTGCGTCCATCCAAATTGCTGGTCCTGCATGCCTGCCTCCATCTCCTTTCGCAAAGCTCACACCGCCAGACTGCCTCGATCAATCACGAATGTTGCAGCTCAGCAAGCACCGTGCATGCAGGCAGTCACGACTCACGAGTCACGAGTATCGCTGAACGATAAGAGGCCGCGGGTGCGCAGAGGTGGAGCATGCAGCAGCAGCAGCAGCAGCAGCAACGGCGAATCTTCCAAGATCAGATACCGCGCGCACCGCACATCCCCGCCCCGCCACCCCTTGCCGATGCAACAATCGTGATTCGCCTTTCGTGATTCACATTCGCGATTCACATTTGATTGCCTTTGCGGTGTAAAAGTTTTTTGCGCGGCGAGCATGATTGCCGCTCGCCGCTCGCCGCTCGCCACTCGTCACTCACACACCCGTCACCTGTCACCCGGCCACCCTCGGGCAACGATGCGCGGGATGCAAAGTTTTTTGTTTCGCCCGCCCCCCCTTCCCGCTGTCCAGATGCTGAATTGATTCGGGGTCGGCGAACTGTGACTGAATGATTTGATTGAGCAATTCAGGGGATGCGAACAATCATGCGTGCAATCAGCGACAAGGATGGTGCGGTTCGACGAGTCCATAAATACGTGACTCCAACTCGTCTCGATGGCGAATGGTGATGCCACGTAGATTGCCATTGCCCTGTCCCCCATTCCCTGTCACAACCGCTTCCCCTTTCCCCTTCCCCATCCCCTTCCCCCGCTTGGCGCTCCATCATCATGTCGCGACAAGAGCCTCACGCTCCCATAGCGGAGATTGAGGCGAATGCCCCAAGCTACGACTACAACGAAGCATCAAAGCAGCACAATCACCATCACGATCACGACACGCCTTCCAAGTCTGCCGGTAGTCACAGCGACGATGATGGCTCCCTGCACAGCCGCGATGCGCGAGAAGAGATCGTCGCCGAAGAGGGCGCGCAAGGTGTGGCTCGCGCCGAAGCTTTCACCCGGCTCTTGCGTTCTCACAAGCGTGGCAAGGCGCTGCTTTGGCTGCTCGGCATCCTCATCTGGTGCACCATGTTCGTCTACGCTCTCGACAATGGCCTCACCGGCAACATCTTTACGCCCATCATCGGCTCGCTGTACGGCAGACACGCGCAGATCTCGGCCGTCACTACTGCGAGTAGGTGAGTAGCGACCCGCGCGCACACGGCACTGATGCTCATGCTCCCCAACCCCATCGCTGACGCTGGCTGTCCTCCCCTCCCCCCCCTCAAAAAGCATCATCGCTGCCGTCTCCAAGCCTTTCCTCGGCAAGATCTCCGACTACACGTCTCGCCCATTCACCTACTCCATCACCCTCTGCTTTTACTGCGTTGGCTTCATCGTCGCTGCCACTTCCGAAACTTGGGCTGCCTACATCATCGGTTTGTGCTTCACCTCTTTCGCCAAGGCCGGCATCGACTTGTTGGGCGACATTATCATCAGCGATCTGACGCCGCTACAATGGAGGCAGTTCTTCACATCCGGCCTCACCTCTCCTTACTTTATCACGGCATACATTGGCGGCTTCATCGTCGATGGCCTAGGCATCACCGACGCAGACTACGGTCAGTGGCGCTGGGCTCTGGGCATGTTCTGCATCCTCATGCCCGCCTTCCTGGGACCCGTCATCGTGCTCCTATTCGCCTTGCAGCGACAGGCAGCGCAACTCGGCATGATCAGCATGGGAGCTTCCGGCATAAAGCGTCGCGGACAAGAGTCGACGACGCGCGGTCAGACGACTTGGCAGATCATCGTCGCAGCTTCCATCAGTATGGATCTGGTGGGATTGCTGCTTTTCGCCTTTGGCTTCGGCCTCTTGCTGCTGCCATTCAGTCTGGCCAAGGGTGCGCAAGGCGGATGGTCCAACCCGAGCATGATCGCCATGGTCGTCGTCGGTTTCGTCCTGCTGGTCATCTTTGCTCTTTGGGAGCAGTACGGTGCGCCGGTGCCGCTCGCGCCGCGACGCGTCCTTCGCAACCGCGCCTTCCTCGTCGCAGTCCTCATCGACTTTTTGGCGCAATTCGGAAGCTTTGTGGCGTCCATCTACTTTAGCTCCTACATCTACGTCACTCAAGATCTCACCGACTACCAGTGGACAGCACTCACAGCCACCACCACCGTCGGTCTCTGCTTCTTTGGCATCCTCAACGGCTTGCTCCAGCGCCGCTTTCACCGTTTCAAGGCTCAAATGCTGTTCGGCAGCGTCGCCAAGCTCATCGGCTACGGTATCTGCATGACCGCTGGCAACCGCGCCACCACCAACCTTGCCGCGCTGGCCATTTCGCGCATCTTGATCGCCATGTCCGGCATGATGGTCGGTGGCGCTCGGCTAGCCTCCCAGTGTGCAGTCGCTCACAGAGATCTGGTCACTACGATCTACACCGTCTCGCTCATCTCCAGCGTCGGCAGCTCTGTGGGCAGCTCGGTCTGTGCGAGCATTTGGCAAAACAGGATGCTGACTTATATGCGCGAAGAGATTCCTGCCACGGTGCCCGACGCGACGATCAGGAAAGTGTACGCCAGCATCAAGACGCTGCGCTCTTACCCGCTCGATGACCCCATCCGAATCGGAGGGATTGCCGCGTACCAGCGTGTGCAAGGGATCATGTTCATCGTCGCCATCGTCGTCAGCGCTGCAGGTGTCATCATCACCTTCTTCGTGCCCAACTACTACCTCGGCACTCAACACAACCACGTCAGCAAGCGGGATCTCGACGGCAACGATGTGGGCGGTCCTGTGGTGCGCGACACTTCCAACGAAGCGCCGCCGACCACGTCAGGCCAAAAAGCCTGGCGCGCCATTCGAGACGCGTGGGATTTCCCTCCTCGCAAGCCCCTCGCCGCCTAGATGCATTCTTGTATGGCTTCACTCCATCTCGTTCTTACGTCACTCTTGAATGTTCAAAACCGAATGCGATGATTACTGAATGTTTTGATTACCGAGTGCAAGCCAAGACCCGCCGGCCTCTCCCGCGTATCCTGCTAGATCGGGTGCCAAGTCATTCACTGATTTCAATCTACGCTCGTTGACGAGCGTCCGCTGCAAAGCGCAAAGTAGACCCTCGGCTATAAGTGACTTCGGTGACCTGACTCGCTCGACGCTGAACAATCGTGAATTGTGGGAGTCTCGAGTTGAGCAGAACATTCTGTGGAAATATAATGATTTGGAGCAGCTCTGGATCAACGTGTGTGCAAGTCGACCGGAAGCAAAGAACGTTGGCCCTGGTGTGTGCATTGGACCTACCTGACGTGTTTCATACACACTTCCCAAAGCTCGTCACTCGGACAACAGATTGTAAATACGCAGGATCCATACGAACGAGCACTCACACATCTTGTCATCACTCGCAATGCATTACCATTCGCTGGCGTAGTGCAACAGGTCAGGTTGCGGCCGCCTACTGGCAGCGTCACATTCCAAGCGGCACTGCTGCGAGCCTGTCACGCGCTAGTATCTTGCGCTCCCTCCACCGAGGTGTGTGCGCCCAAAGCAAGTCATTCCTGCACTTTGACTTCTATCGCCATCAGGCAAGCCACCTTTCGCTGACTGTCCATCGCGCTGTGCAACGACAGGAGGGGCCTTGCGCTTACGCTCCCTTGATGCGCCATCTTACACCAAGTTGAGGCCCTTGCGCCGAGCAAAGCAGCAGTAGGACATTTCGACACTGCACCCAAGATGTAGCCCTAGACGTGTTGCCTGAATAACTACTCTTGCTCAAGCTCAATATGTCTTCTCACGCTCAGCGAAGGGAGACAATCATGAGGCGCAGTTGTCTTAACCGCCAAACGTACACCAGTAAAAAGGCTTGGTCTACGACATTTCACTTCCGTAGGCATTGTTGCGTACTCAGCCAGGGATTGCCTTCTTGATGGACAGTGTCCCTCCGCTCCTACTGATGCGCGTGTATGCGTACTCGCTGACATCGTTATATCTTGCGGGCAAGCCATTTGCCCACTAATCTGCCCAATGATAAGTAGATCAATGGCTTGCCCATGAAAAGGGGTAGAGACACAAAGACGATCAGAGTGCGAAGGCAGAGCGGAAACCAAATATACATGGTCTTTGACAGATGATACTATTGAGTGCACAGTCCCCTTTCCTGCATGAGGCATCTGAACGGTCAGAATAGCGCACAGGCCTCCTCTCTATGCATGTATATAAGTCTCTTCCAGTTCCTTCAGTCAAGCCCCCACTCGCTATGAATTCGATCTCTTCTCACAACAGATTAAGAGTCTGTAGCTCAGACCCTGACCCCGCTCAACACCGTACCCAAAGCTCAGCAAACAACAATGTCACTCAACGAGGTTTCATTCAGCAAGGTGCCCGTCCTCAAGGGATCGGCAGATTTCTTTAGCTGGCAGAATAGGCTTGAGGCAGTCTTACGCTCGGAGAAAGTGTGGTACACGGTTGAGGGGACCGTGC
>NW_020290186.1:0-13657 GCF_003144195.1 Ceraceosorus guamensis | reverse complement strand
CTCCTCCTCCTCCTCCTCCTCCTCCTCCTCCTCCTCCTTCTCCTCCTCCTCGGCAGGATGTGAGGATCGTTCTGCGCCGACTTTCGGTCATTCGGTCCTCTTTTGGGAAATTTTAATCCTGCGACATTCCGCCATCTTTGAGGGTCAAGACGACCAAGCACGAGGTGAGGTCAAGGCTTGTGGAGTTCAGATTCTACATGAACGTCGTGCTGCTGGCCTGTCAAGTCAAAAGTGAAACAGTCTGATGAGGTTTGAGTCGTGAGTCGGATGCTGTAGGCGGCAGGAGTACATTCCCACATCACGTGAGAGGCGTCGATGAAGGTGTGCACGGGGCGCCCTGAAATTTGAGGAGGGATGTACCTCTGTGGGTTAGCATGCATGCATGCATGCATGCACGCTCGCACGCCGCTTCAATACATTCATCCAGACTTGCGCGCATCCACCCATCCACTCTCACATCCACGTCCACATCCACATCCACATCCACATCCACATCTTTCCTTGATCGCTCTGCAACCCCTACACGCACCGTGAACTCGACATCTGAGCCATCCACGCTTGACTGCCATCCACGCCGCCATCACACGCTAATCAGCACAAATCCCGCAGTGATAGACTGCCACCTGCCCGAGACTCGGCTTTTGTCATCCTACAGAGCCCTCGCCCTCGCACAAGCTTGAGCCGACATGATCCCTTTGCCAGGTCCGGGCAAACGAGGCATGGACGCACCACGCGTCGAAGCGTCTGGCTCTGGTTGGCAGGACGGATCATCATCGCTCGCACTGGCTGTTGAGCCCTACGATGCCAATGTCGCGTACGCTTCAAAGGCTTTCGCCGAGCTGACCATGATGGAGCAGGTGCACGCTCGACGATCTCTTGCGAGCATGGGCGATGAGTCCAGCAGTAGCACTCGCGCTCCACCATCGCCCCATCTATACAGACGCAGCTCTTCTCCACCCGCCATGAACACTCGTGCTCGCACCGCCGCTTCTTCCAGCTCGAGCGCTCAGCAAGCACAATGGAGAGGTGACCAATCTCGAAAAAATCAAACACGCGTCAGAGAAGATCATCGTTCGAGGAGAGCTACTTCGCTCGCTCCTCGTTCCAGCCTCTTCACGCCTCGCCCTGCTCGTCAGCCCAACATGCAACGCATGACGGACAAGCAATTGCAAGAAGTCATCGATCGGAACGAATCGTTGATGGCTCGATTGGAAGTGAGCAAGGTGCTGAGCGAAGAGGATAAGAGTAGGATCGAGGAAGATACGCAAAGAGCTAGGGATCTATTGAGCTTCAAGAGAGAAGCTTCGATCAGTGGAGAGATGGACTCGTTGAGCTTGGAGCGGCCAGCAGCACAGTCGCATAGCGAACCGTCCACACCGACGCTCCATTCGCCCACGGAAGATAGAGCGTCTGCACAACCTGCCCCCAGATATACGACGCGCGCGAGGAGGTTTTTACAAAAGCAGGATAGGGAGGACGAGTTGGTGAGTGACCTTGCAGAGCTCTTTACATTGCGACTTTGGGTCTGTACATCGAGCGCCGGGTTGACGACGTCCCAGTTCATTCTGGTCCCCCCCCCCACCCCCTGTTTTCTGATGTGCCAGGTGGAATCGACGACAGCTCGCAAGTCCAGGGTACAGATCTTGACTTCGACGGAAGCCGCTGCGCTGGAAGCTGAAGCGCAAGAAGCTTTGCAAGCGATCGAAGAGGAGAGGATGGAGCTGGCTACGCGCAGAGTTCTTGAGAGACTCAGCTTGGCTGGTCGTGGGCCTTCGTCAGAAGCGAATGCACAGGCTGCACGTCAAGATGAAGATGAAGATGGGGCTGACGACGACGATGACGATGATGATGATGATGAGGAGGAGGAGGAGGAGGACGAGGAGCCAGAGATGGGCTGATGAGAGGTCGAAGTAGATGGCGGATGACACGTATGGATGGAGCCGTGCAGGTCCGCATGACGACTTCACTCGAAGATTTGCGCCACATGAGTGGGCTTCGAGGTCGGGATCGAAGACGCCGGACGACCACGTTCACTTGTTCTGACTACAGCAGCTCCAAACGGCCATACTACTCGTGGCATGCTGGTCAATTGTATTTGTACAGCCTCATCAATCACAGCTTCCAGAGCGAGCTAGCCCCAGCGACATCTGCTCTCTCGACGCAATCAAGCTTGGTACGTGAAACAACGGGGTCGCAGCATGTGTCCACACCCACCTCGGCAACTCGCGGCTCATCCTGACGTTGCTTTGCGCCTGACGACGCTCGGTTGCGGGATCAGTGCTGTAATCTGACTTGCGGCATCAGCACAGCACAGCCCCACCTGTCTGTGGGCTGGATTGGCTCGCGAGGGTCCTGCGTGCCGATGATAAGCGACACCTTCAGCAGCTAGCCCGCTGCACGCACGCCAACCCCCCCCCGCGCGAGGGCTCTCGATCGAGGTTGGTGGCGCAAACGACGCGCTCGAGGAAAGATTTAGCGCAATCAGAGGCCACGATATGCATGCACCCATGTGGATTGGCGCAGCGCAGCCCGTACATCGACTTGCACCGCCCAGCTTCTCGCCATCCGAGTAGTTACGATGTCCGCGACGACAGGCTGCCCCCCTTTCTCCCCATACATCTAGCACGTCCCTGGGCAAGACAACGTGCAAAGCGACCGTCACTGATGGAAGAGCAGGGGAATGATCAAGAGTCAAAGGATCGGCATTTTGCTGATGGTCTCGACGCGAGCAATTTTTTTTTGTTTTCGTGCGCGCCGCATTGCCGGCGCACAAACTTTAGCCCGAATCGTCACACTACCATCAGGCAAGAGCGCAGGGCTGCTGACTGCTTAAAAACGACGCTTTTTCGCGAATCAAGCTAGCCAGCTTCATGTTTGCCACTCCATGCCCAGGGACACGAAATGACAAAGGGAGTCAACAGTGAAGAGTCAAAAAGTGTTCAAGGACCGTGGGCCGAGGGCCGCGAGTGGCCTAGCGCCGCACGCATTCACACGGATCAAACGCGACCGCGTGGTCCATCGTGCATGGTGCATCTTCTCGCGTCGCGCAAGCACGCATTCATTTCACGATTTTGAGGAGAAAGGGTCCGCGAGGCGCGAGCCGCCGGCTGATGGACTTTGAGGCTATGCAGCCTCGTCGAGTCGAGCACGAGGTGCTCGAAAGACGCAATCTCCATCGACCTAGCACAGACCCATGTTACTGAAGGAGTGTTGCGCCCTGAGTCTTCACTATCTAGTGATGCTGGGATGCTTCCTGAGCATGACCAGAGACTTTGCAAGAACGCTCGTGTCTCAGAAGGGCCAGTGACATGTTGCGGTCTGGTGAAATGTCGAGCATGAGGTAACTGGAGAACCAACGTTCGCGAGTCTATATATGAGCCATGCAAGACTTGCCCGTGAACTTCCTTCTCGATCTACAGTCAAGCTCCTCCGCAGTTCTCTTCTCCTCGTGGTCCCTTTTCGAACCCCTATGCCACTTTGCCCGGCATGCGACTCAGTGCTCGAATCACTCTGTCCCTCTCGGTCGTTTGTGCCCTCGCAGTCAGCGCCGCTCCGTCCCCTACGCCTATTCAGTGGAGGGAGGTATCTCCATTGCTGAGCCCACCAGCTGTCAAGCGATCCGAGGCGATTCGACCGCAAAGCTTCAGGATACCTTTGCGCTTGTCCAAACGCGCAAAAAGCTCGACAGGTGTTCGAGATGAGCGTTTGCTTTCTCGCAAGGAGTCTAATCGCGCTACCAATGCTACCACATTGGAAGACCTCGGAATCGACACCTTCTATTCGGCCGTCTGGCAGGTCGGCACGCCAGCGGTAGATGTACACGTACTCATGGACACTGGAAGCTATAGTCCGGTCATATACGCGCCGGAGTTCATGAAAGGTCTTAATGCGAGCTATGTTCAGGAGGCGAGCGAGTTCGGCTATGCTTCGGCACTCCCTCCGGCTGACATGCTCCAGGGGAACGCGACCTATGACTGGAACAACAGCACAAGTTCACACGCAGTGACCTTGCAGAATGGCACTACACACCTGCAAGGAAGCGTCAGCTATGGAACAGGATCGGATATTGGCTACGGCATTTACGTGCAGGACACTGTCGAAATTGCTGGATTCAAAATCGAGCAGCAGCCTTTCCAGTATCTTACGCAAGGCTCCATAACGCAAGCTGGAAAGAATCTAGGCGGTCTCTTTGGCCTTGGCTGGAGCGCCATGGGCGCGAAGGACGACTACCCCTTTATCAATCCACTCGAGTACCTATGGAGATCCGGAGCCTTGGAAGAGCCTTTGTTTACTTTTGCTCTGCTTCGCAATGTCGGCGGAGAAGATCTTTCGGATGGCCATGAAGGTGAAGCCAGCGATAATCCTGGCGGGCTCTTCACCATTGGCAGTCTTGATCGAACACAATACGACGGCGAGATCGCCTGGGCACCTCTCGTCACCTCAGATGTATACCCAGGTCCGATCCCCAAGAAGCTCGTAGGCAAACCCAATGGCTGGTTTGCGCAGATCGACTATCTCAAAGTGAACGGCAAGATCATCGAGACTTCGCGCAAAGTGCCCGCACATTTTGACACTGGAGGTGTCGGCATGTCCATGCCACCGTGGATCACTGATGACATGTTTTCCAAAGTCAAAGGTGCGCGATACCAGGAAGAATTGGGATACACGACGTTCCCGTGCTCCTTGCCTGGTGCCGGACCTGCCACTCTCAACTTGACCCTCGCGTTCGGAGGGCAAGAGTTCCACATCGATATGGAGGATCTGGTGTCTGCAAGAATGCACGACAGCAAAGGCAACGTTGTGTGCAGGCGGGACAGCGACTCGAATGTCGACGCAAGCGCAAACGGTCCTGTGCAACCTCTGCTGTTTGGCGCATCGGTACTCAAGAATGTGTTTTCAGCCTTCAGATTCGAGCCTCCTTCCATCGGCCTTGCGCATCTTTCTGGAAGCGTGAAAAGTCGAGAAGCACCAAAAGACGACGACCCGAACTTTAGTGAAGCACCGCCCGGGGCCACGCCCAATGCCGAAGCACCACATGTCCAGCCCGGGCCTACCATCGTCAGGCCTGAAGATTATCCATGGACTGTTGTCACGCAAACGGCGTCCAAGCAGGTCGTTGACTGGCACGCGGCAACTCTGCCCACTACAGCGCAGCAGCGTCTTGCCGCGGTGCCGACGGGTGCTTTGCCGGTGGCGCATGGCAAGCTTGCGTCGAGCAGACTAAAGGCCGCCAAATTTGGCATTTACGACTCGCTCACAAGCGCTGCAGCTGCTGCCCAGACGCACCGTCCAGGTCAATCGTGGAACATGGACTTTGGCAAGTGGGGCTCGCCGCGTCAAGACTGGATGGATACGCATCACTTCAACGACGATGATGAGCCGTCTGGGGATCTATCTCTTGCAGCGCGCATCGGCATCATAGTTGGTGCTGCACTGCTTGGTGCCATCGTCATCGGTATGTGCGCCTTGATCTGCAAAAGACGTCGCAAAGTTACCAGAGCTTCACCAATGGGACACGACGGAGCACTGCGAAGCAATGCTCAGGCTACTATCCCCGGTGTCTTTCAGCGCAGCACCTACTCGAACTTGTCTGGCGAAAAGAACGATGCGGAGTCTAGATACGATGCAGAGGAAGCGCGTCAAGAGATGGCTAGTCAGCACTCGGAGTACGCTCAAAAGTACGATCAGCCGAACTACGCACACGTTCAGCAGACCAGCCAGCGCGACTTTACAAAGCACGGCTGGACGCAACATGGTGGCGAGCCGCCTTACATTGAGCATGCCGATTCTCCGTGTGTTGCGCGGGCATCCAGTCATCCTTCGGTCCAATGATGCCGCAGGAAATTCGCTCTAGCGTCGTTTGAGCTTCACCTTCGACGACGCTTTCGTGCCCCTCCTTTCGTCTCGCACCTGTGCCTTCGATTCATCTCGAAAGCCTCTCGCCTCTCCCTTTGCCCCTCTCCGCACTCTTTGGTCTTGTCCCCTCCCTCCACGCTCGTCCACTCCTTTTAGGCTGCCCTTTGGCGATCAATTCTCACATTTACTTTTTCTGCAAATTCACGTGTCATCAGGCCTTGTTCGAAGACTTGTGCATTTGGCTTCCTCAATGTGATTTCCGCTCACGCTCTCGATAAGCGGGGAGAGACGCTTTTCGCCGATTAGGCGAGCGATGCGACATCAGACACCAAGCTCGCAACACACTAGCTGCAGGGGAGCATCGACGCTCGCGAACCGAGTCTGATTTTGTCGCTCGATTTGCATGTGGACAGGCATCGCCGCTGCTACGTGATTCGAGCCTCTGAAATGCCATGTCCAAGGTTATCTAGAGTCAAAGTCTGTTGTGTGTGGCTTCTACCTTTGCGGCGAAGCTTAGTTTTGCGCTGTGTGGCCAAGTCACGAGTGTTGGTGCGTGAGCCACGAGTGCGAGTGCGAGTGGGGCCAACCAACCTAGCTTTGACTGGGGGGCCTTTATAGCTACCATCCCATGCAGCTGCCCCGTGCTGCTTGTGTACCCAGCCACAATATGCACTCGACACTCTATATGTGCGCCCGTGCATCTGCTGCTTCGTTCCTCATGTCTGACCCACATGATCGCAAATATATGTATGGGAGCAGCTAGGTGAATGATACTCTCGAAGCATGCAGCTCAATTGTCATCTCAGATAGAGAACTCGACTCGATCTTGAATCACGAATGAAGAAACTTGAAGCTGCTGCTGACACTCACACTGCCGCTGCTTGCCGCCATGCGCGCGCGCGCTTATTGCGGTGTGCGATGACAGGCCCCTTCTTGACTAGTCAAATCAAGACTTGAGCGTGTGCATGAATTTGCCTCAGCACCTTTCATTCGAGACTCGCTACTTTTATCTCTTGGGGAGGATGCGAATGTGAAAGTGCGCACTCAAAACTTCGGTAGTCAGAAGAAGTCGTGAGTGAGTGTGCGCGTGCACGCTCTGAGTGCGGAGAAGCGCGGAGTGGAGAAGCGTTGGCGCTAGGCCAGCTGTGTGGCTTCAAGTTGCACATCAGCCGCGCGCGCAAGAGCCAGCAGCAGCGGGCGCGCGGACGAAGGGGGGGGGGGAGTGTGAGTCACGAGCGTGCGCCGTGCATGTATGGCGTGCGTGACGAGATTGTTGGGCAGATGGCCAGTGTGACTCACCACTTGACTGCCCTTGCACACAACGCCAGCGGCAGCATATGCTGGCCGAGGTGCAGGCGAACTACGCCCTCTTACATGCTGCGTGCATGTATGTATATGGAGATATGCATGCGGCAGCCATTATCACAGAGCTGCAATCAAAATATACCTTTCTCGATTCCCGCTGAGTTGAGTGATCGACTGCTTTGCTGCTAATTGATCGAGGGAAAAGCATGGATATCGGTTGGTTTGAACTTGCACCTCTTCCTAAATCTCATCAAGCTCGTATTCAAGATTGGCAACCTCGGGTTACACGACTGCATTCAAGATTACCGAATTCGATTCGGAACGGTCCGTGCGACTCTCGCTTATACTTGGCACTCACGACTAATTGACCAGCATTCAGCAGATCCCCAGGCACTGGATCGTGATCGTGACTTTCTGACTCTCGAGACACACTTTGTTTGATCCTCGAGGGCTGGAAGGACTCCACGTGCTTGCAAGGATGGCAGAAAGCGGCCGCGGCGCGCACGATTTACGCAAAAGTGGCGGATCCGAAGAGGGACGGAGGGGCATGCAGGGAGGTGCTGCGCTCACGAGGTGCTCGACCGCTGCCTTGGAACCACAGATGCAAACATACAGCTGCCTGCTGCGATCTCGAATCTCGGATGAAATGCTCACAACTCACACTCTTGACTGTACTGTAATCATCATAGCGATGTGCGGGCACCTGCGCGTGCGGGGTCGACGCTCGCGCGCTGCAGCCATCACGCTCTCATCACCGCCGTGACGCTGTATGCGTGCAATGCATCCCGCACGAATCGCTGCTGGGCGCAGTGCGTGCGCAACGCAGTCAAGATTCAGCAAGCAGCATGAGCGCATCTGCTTGCTTGCGCCATCACCTAGCTAGTCAACAGTCCTTGACTCGGACCTTGGCACACCCGTCACTCGTGACTCTACTGCTCACGACTTTGACTAGGCCATCATCATCAGCAGCAGCTGTTGCTGTAGTCTAAAGTGGAGAAGACTCCACAACTTGACGAGAATTTTGCCCGTAATTTTGACAAGCTGATGCATGGTCTGCAAAGTGCGATTGAATCTTGAATGTGAATGTGAAGCTCAATCTTGAAATGCAGTCAAATATGCTTTTCAAATTTGAAATTCAACTCGTGACCTGCGCCCTTAATTGAAGCGCACATGCATAGTCAAAGTGGGCCTAACCGGTACAGCTAGGCTATATACATGTTTTCGAAACTTTTTGAGTTGGTCTGTCAATGGACACACACTCGCGGCTGACCCGCAGCACAGGGCATGATGCAGTGCTTTATGTGTTCTGCCTGCGCAAAAAGCCAAGATCGGGTCTTGAATGCTGGAATTAGAATCGCAACGAAAAGACAAGCAGATGTATTCTGTAGCCCTCTTTCTGTAAGCAGAGGCCCGGCCGTCGCGCTTCATCTCCAAAGCAAAAGTTGCGTCTATGCTGCGCATGGTCAAGTCTCCTTGTGCGTTACGAGCCCAGGTTCTCTTGGAGGACGACTGACGAGGTCGCAGCAACGAGCGACCTGTGTGCTGCAGCAGCAGCTGCTCACGACGCTCTGCCTGGCGCTGGCGGAGCATTCGATTCAGCTAGGATGATGGTATGCGAGCACCAGCAGCAGCAGCAGCAGCAGCGGCATGCATGCAATGACGATGCGAGGTCATGCATGAGGATGCGCTGCAGCTGCATGGGTTGACCAGGGCCGCATGTCCCGGCCTCACGTACCACAGCCATACGCATCCCGTACCGTCACCCGGCCAGAGCAGGCAAAGCGCACAAGGACGATTCAGCTCATCTCCTGCACGGCCAGATAGAGAGAGAGAGAGAGAGAGAGAGAGAGAGAGAGAGAGAGAGAGAGAAGAGAGAGAGAAAGAAGGAGAGATGCGCGCCTGCCTGCATGGCCGTGACTGCCACTGACTGTTAATTCACTGATTGATGCGACTCGATCGAGACGGTGACTGTGACTGCTGTGGTCACTACGCCCATCCCATGCACGTCTGTCTGTCTACCTACTCGATCCTGACTGCAGTCTGAGTGATACGCTGTCTCTACGCTCAAACCTGCCAAAAGACCACCTTCACTCGTAATTCTTCACACCGCGCGCGCTAGCAGGTCAAGTCTGTTCGCTCAAGTCTTTTCAAGTCGCGCAACTCCCTTCACCACGCTCGAGACTCGACTCTTTTCACATTTCCCCCCTCTTGCCGCTCGGTGCGTTGTCGACGATCTTGCCTCGCCTCGCCTCGGCCATCTGCTCCAACCTGCTCAAGTCTGCCTGCCATCAGACGTCCAAGCTCAAGCTCAAGCTCAAGCTCAGCTTTTCCAGGCCGCATTTCTGCTGCCATCTGCACTCGCGCGTCTCATCTCCTGCATCCAACGTCAAATCATCCATCCGCATACAATCGCTCCTTGGACACACAACTCTCCACCACACACCCGACGCTGCTCCGTCAACTTGCAAAGGATAAGTTCGGCGCACCGGAACCTGTTCTGCATCTGCACTTTCCCCCCAACTACCTCCGCACCTTTCGCGCCTTTCTCAACCACAGGCCGCCCGGCCGACCGATTGCGAGTTGTCGCTCGCACTCGATCACTCATCGCATCGTCGCGTACGGATCAGTCCGCCAGGTGGCCGAGAGAAGGGAGGGGCCACATTTTATCGGAGGGAAAGGGGTTCTCACATTCACAACGTCTCGTCTTAGCTGCGCAGGGCGAACTCGTCCAGCAGAAGGCAAGCGGAATCCAGGGTGAGTTGGTCCTCATTTCGTTTCAGGAACAACGTTACCTCGACCAGTGCAGGAACGAGCGTGGGCGATAGATGAGGGAGGAGAGCCAGGCAATGATCTGAGAGGCAGCAGAACGGCAGATGTGTGCGCGGAAGAGCGAAACAGTGGCACACCGCGGCAAGGCGGTCCGCTCTGTGCCGATTTGACAAGCGCGGCACCACCTGAACGGGCCGCCGTTCACGAGGGAGAAGCAAGGCGGGCAGCGGCAGCGGTACCGGTACAAAGCGATGTGGCACAGCCCGGATCTGCGCCACATCTTCGCTCGGCGTAAAGTAGCAACCGCACTCACCTTCGATTCCTAGTGAGGACTCGGTGCGATAGAGAGTGAGGTGCGGCTGCACCGATGCTCTCGATGCTCGCTCAGGACAGCGCGGATCGCTGCCGCTGCTCGACCATTCGGCAGTTGGAAGGCTGTGCAGCGGTGTGCGACCAAAGCTTGTCGCTCAGAAGGACGCGCGCTGTGAAATCGTTCTCCTAGTGGCAGGTACCAGAGCTGTCGATGTTGGGCCTGACGCCAAATGATTGCCAAGCATCCATGATCGTGTGCCGCTATGCACCAGCGCCGCGACGCACCGCCAGCGCAAAATTGCTCATTGCGCTAATAGGTGTGAAAAGCGCGATTGGGGGCTTGGCTGGTGGCGCAGACGTACTCCTCCGCCGATCGCACTCGCTGGTGCTCCGTTTGGCAATGCCCTTCTCCATCACTCTCGTCATCCCCTCTTTCTCATTCCCGGCCATACGCGTCGCTAGACTTTGTGCTGACCCTGCTCTCCGCATTTGCAAAATGCCCGTCACTACTCCTCGACACTCTTCTTCTTCGCAGGCTGGGCAGCTTCGATCTCTTGATTTCTACGAGCCAGAGGGCGGAGATTGGGCCCCATTTGGCAGCATGTCGGCCAGCGCTAGCAGCAGCAATGAGCAGCTGCGTACGCGGCAACAGACCAGCAGCAGGATGATGAAGACGACCAGGAGAGGCCGGCCTTTCGCAAAGGTGGGTCGAGAAAAGGGGAATTAGCTGCTCTATCCGCCCGAGAAATTGAGCGCGTGGTTGACACCCTGCTTCGCTCTTGGCACAGGACACACATGATCTTTTTGCCACACTGATAGTGTCGTTGCAGCTCCAGACACATCGACAGTACTTCAAGCAGTATCCAAATTCGTTCACAACAGACGAGGCTGCAGAGAATTTGTCAGCCCTGAAATTTTCGCAATCCAATCGTGCGCCCGACCCCAACGAGCCCAGTCGCGTGGTGACGACGACGACGACGACGACTTTTAGTATGAACCGCGACATGGCCAAGGGGATCTGCCAGCACTTCATGGATGCAAGACTGATCGAGAATGCAACAGATGTTGGCAGCAGCGTGTTCAAGGACAAGGGCATCTACGTCATCACTCCCAAAGGCTTGCACATCCTCGAACGCTTCATCACCAAGAACGGCATCAACGGCGAGCACCTCTTGCCGGTCTTCTCCAGCCAGCCCATCTGCATGAAGCTGCTTCACTTGGAGAGGCGGACGCACGACGACGAGCTCCTCATCAATAGGCCGGTCATCGAGGTGATCTTCAGGCGCTTCGTGGGCCGACAACCCAACTACCCACCCTCGGCAGAGATTCGGGAGAATGGACAACCCATCCCTTCCGAAGGGGAATTCGATCGAACGATGGGCATAGAAATGCAGGACTTGTCAGAAAGGGTGCGGCTGCCCAAGTCCACTCAGACGACGCTTCATGTGGCCAAGCACTGCTTTCCGTCCATCGCGGCGCTGGATTGGCTCTGCGACTTTACGACCATCTGCGGTAGGGACGAAGCGGCGGAGATCGCAGCCCACTTTGTGAGGCTCGGTTTCATCCAGTTGGCCTACGATCGCAGCAGGAAAGATGCGGACGAAACAGCCAACGTTGCGGTGCGGGGAGAAGATGCGCATGGCAACCAGACAGAGGGAGAGTTCAAATGCCACTACAAATGCATGTATGCGGTGACGGACAAGGGCAGGACTACAGCGAGGTGGGCAGGCTACGGTCACCTCTCTGACTACAGTCAAGTGCAAAGCTACCACTCCGGCGGCCTGGAGCAGGAAGAGCTGCAGTACCAGCAAGCGCGGCCGACCTCCGCCGCTGGCAGTCAACGATCAAACCAGAATGATACCGGGTCTGGCATTGGCATTCCTGTTGGCATCAACGGAGATCGATCTGGACCTCATGCGGGCAATAGCTCTCCCAGTTCGGACAGCCAGCGCGCCTTGAACAGGAAACCTTCTGCTGCGGAAAGGTTGCGAAACGAGTACGTGGGGCGCGGAGGCAGGCCTCCGAGCAGCGGTGGTGCGCAATCCAGCTCGCCCGGCTTTGGAAATGCGGAGCTACCTGCCCAGCTTGGAGGCTACAATGCGCGGGACAGCAACACGAATCGGTTGAAGCAAATCTTGGAAGAGCCAGCGCTGCGGTCGCTGTTTAGGGAATTCCTGAAGCAAAACTTTTGCGAAGAGAATTTGAGCTTTTGGTTGGATGTGCAGGACTTTAAGAGGAGGTTCCACACTACGAGCAGCGCGGTCGCCATTCGACCTTCGGAAGGGGCAAAGGAAAAGGAAAAGAGTGGAGGTGGAAGCGGAGTGGCTAACGCCGTGAAGCGATTGGGTAGGGGCGTGACGGGAAGCAGCAACAATGCCAACTACGGGTACACGGCAATGGAGAGGCATCAACAAGATTTGATAGCGATGGCTTTCGTCATTTACAACACCTACTTGGCGCCAGCTTCGCCTTGCGAGCTCAATATTGAGCACAATCTGAGAGCTGACCTGGTCAATTACATGAACAAGGTCATCTCGGATGCCAAGGGCCCAGGCGGAGAGGGTTTGGAAAATGTCAGCGCTCAGCAGTTGCGCAATGGCGGTCAAAGCGGACCTGCTGGCGCTTTCTCGCCGCCTGGACCGCCGGGTGGACTGGAAGAGAGGAGGGCGGCGGTGCACGCCAGCATGCCCAAGGCGCCTCTGCATGCGAGCCAACTCCAGACCATGGTCAGGCTGTACGAGCGCATACAGGATCACATCTTCAGGCTGATGGCGACGGACTCTGTGCCGCGCTTCATCAAAGACCCGCGCTTCTTGAACCTGGTCAGGAGCGTGGAAGAGTACACGGAAGCGCTGGAATCGGGACGCGTGGACCCTACGCACGATGCTGGACCTGCTATTGGCAAGGCGGTCGTCGACGCTATGGAATTGGGACCGCAAGATGGACGAGCTGGGGTACCGGCCACGTCATGAGATCGCAAAGCTGTCCAAGCATGACCTTCGTTACACGACTGCATGCCTCACGGCGCACACGGATCAGCAGGAGCGTAGTCGCGCGGTCAAAAGTCCACTTTCGGCATCCCCAGTCTGCTGCAGCTGCTGCGTCACGGCACCTCCGCCCTTTGCGACCTCCCACACGGTTGAACTTTGAAAAGTTTCCAAGATGCAGTCTTGGCTAGCGTGGTGGTGAAAAGTCTAAATTTCCTGCTTGCCATCTCGCGCGCACCGGAATCGTGTTGGTTCCGCCGAAAATCCATCCCTTTCCCCCCTTCGTGCCCTTTGCCTCTCTCTCGTCCCGCTTTCTTGTTCTTTCGCTTGTGCATCTACACTCCCCTCTTGCGCTTTTTTAAATTTGTACAATCTCTTCCCCGACGTTGCGTCTCCTTTTTCTTTTCCTTATTTCCCCCCCCCCCCCC
>NW_020290185.1:0-13741 GCF_003144195.1 Ceraceosorus guamensis | reverse complement strand
GGGGGGGTAAGCGATGATCGAGAGCAGAGACGAGCAGGCTGAATTGCAGTGCAAGCGCTCTCAGAACTGCGAGAAAGCATAGCCGCCCAAACCTCATTGCGCACGCCGCGCCACCTGCGCTTTTCTTCCTTCCTCTAGCCACCTGCCTTCCCCCTCTCACTCACTCACTCACCTGTTTCTCAGCATCGCTAGCGCAAGCCCAAGCCAACATGGAAGTGAAGGTGCTCTTCCCGACGCCTCCCTTGCCGCTCATGACCAAAATCTTATTCCTCACACCCTTCATCCTCTCCCCGATTCGCGGCAAATCGGGATCCGGACCTTTGGGAGCGGTGGAGCAGATGCTCTGATTGGCGCATCCTTGACATGCGGACGCTTTGCCTGCTTGATCCGAATCCGTTCCTGGACAATGTTCCGGTGCATTCTGAGAGAGAGAGGCGAGAAGAAAAGGAGGTTCGAATGCGGTTAATGGTGGGATTTGCCATTGCACCGACCGACCGCCCCCCTACCCACCCCAAACTCACCTCTGGAATCGTATCTGGCAACATCTTGGCAATCGTCTCTGGGGCCGCTGCGCTGGATACCACAGCTGCAGCTGCAGAAGCTTGAACAGCGTCCACATCTTTGCTCGACAAGGCATCAACTGGCATACGAGCCTGCATCTCAGCTACAGGTGCCATGTTGAGCGCGCCCCCTCCCCTTCCCAAATGTGTATGTTGCGCAACTTTTTTATGCGGCTCCCTTTTTGTGTCGTCGTCGAAGCAGTCGCGGCGGGGCACGCACGCGCGCGCGAGAGAGAGAGAGCTGAGCGGGAGATGTCAAGGTTTGAGTTCGAGTGCAAAAAAAGTCAAAAGAGTTGAGTCAGGAGTTGATGAAGCGCAGCCAGCAGGTGGCAAAGGTGTCGCGCCGCGCGTGTTCGAGGGCGTTGGAGCAGAGCAGTCACAATTAAAGTAACGAACAATTAGGCTCTCTGTCTGGCCTCCTCTTAATTCTCGATTTTGAATCGTGAATCTTGAATCACTTGAATCTTACTGAATCGCTTATCTCCGACGTCGACTCTTGACTGTTGTGACTTACGCACACATGCCGGTGGTCGTGAATCGCGCGGGCTCCGAAATCACGAATCAGAATCTGATCAACCCAAGTATCACGTGCGTAGTCTCGCGCTCAATCCATCCAACCGCGCCCTGCTGGATCGACTTTTGACTCAAGACTGCGACTCTTGACTCTTGACTCTATGTGTCAAGTCTGGTGAGTCTATGCATCGAGATATAAGCTTTCCATGAAGCTTTCCATGAAGCTTTCCATCAATCAGAACGACGCACCCAGGCTCCACTGCTGGAAGCGCTCAAGTCACGATTGAATGGATGTGCGTGCGTGCGTGCCGTCTAGCTCCGCTATGCTGACTGACCCTCCACCTCCTCACGGCGATGCGGGGCGTGTAGGGTTGCTCGCGTTCAAGCACGCACAAAATTCAACAATCGTGAATCAAGAGAGTGGGCGCTTGCCGGGCCACGCGACGTGGGCGTCAAGAGGGAACATGAGGGTGTGGAACTCAGACTTGCTGAGGGTACAAAACGCGTACGCATGCATTCATGATGGGGGGAGGGGACGCTCAGTGTGCGTGTCCCATGCGCAAGCTTGGACCGGGCCGAACAAGCAGGGCATCCAAAGCGACGATGCAGTCAGTGCCGACTTGACGGCATCGCACCGAGCTGTACGAGTTCGTTGCAGTCCCTTGGACAGAACGCATTGCCTCACATCAAGGCAATTTTGATCCAAAAATCCGCAAAGGCAGGCGAGTGTCGATCAGAGCGGGACAGCAGCAGCAGCAGCAGCAGCAGCAGCAGCAGCAGCAGCTACTGCAGTACGCTCTTGAATCTCCTTCCCCTCTCCCACTCCAACGTCTTGACAGGTTTCATTCCCACACCTTTATCCATTCTACGAGCCGGGCCTCCCAATCCATCTCCCATACCGATGGGATTGCCAGGTCCACCTGCAAGCACGTTCAACAGGGCATACACCGTCGCATGTCGATTTGTAGAACCTTCGATCGATGCCGAGAGGTCGGAAATGCCTACGCAGCGCGCAAAGGCGTGCACGGCAGGTGGGACGCGAAGACCGAAACCTGCAGGTGAGAATGTACGCAGAGAGTGTGTGCGTGTGAGTGACGCGGACCTGTAGTCTGAGTGCAAGGTGCATACCATCAAGTCTGCCTTGGCGCTTCCCTCTCTCTCTCTCTCTCTCTCTCTCTCTCTCTCTCTCTCTCTCTCTCTCTCTCTCTCTCTCTCTCTCTCTCTCTCTCTCTCTACTTCTCCAATCACGAGCGAGATTTTCACAACTCACCAGGCGGTCTTGGTCTCAGAGTGACTCGAGTGGCTCCCCATTTAGCCTCCATCGTAGCGTGTACAGTCCTTCCTTCGAATCGATCGATATAATCCATGTTGGTCACGGCATTCTTAAAAGCCTTGTCCACCGCCATATTGGCGATTTCATCCTTTGCCGTTCCGACGCCTATCAATCCTCTGCCATTGCCAGCCAAGACCAAAGCCCTCATCTTGGGTATCTTGCCTTTGCCCGTTTGACGCACCACACGATCGATGGCGAGCACGTGTCTGAACAGACCCGCAATCTCCTCCACCGACAAGGGCGTCACCTTTGCCAACAATTGCTGCGCAGCTCTATTTCCGCGCGAATCGGGAGCTTCGGCAGAACCGGCAGATGCGCTCGCTATAGGTCCAAGGCCGACTCTTGCCGAAAACTCGGCAGATGGGGGAGAAGCTGGAATGACGCCTCGACTGGAAAAATGAGTGAGGTGATGATCCGCTGCAAAGTACCTCTCATCCGCCTTGTACGACGTCGTGTGACCGGAATCCAGCAGGGGATGAGCTGCGTACAAGAGCGATGGGAAATTGGAAGTGCTGAGATCCAACGGTGAGACGATGTTGGACTTGGATTTGACCGATGCGCCGCCGCCACCGCCCTCCGAAGCTCTTCCAGCCGCGTCTGCATCTGCGTCTACTTGCCCATCCACCTTGCTCATCGACTGCCCTCCTGCGCTCCTCACATCTTCCCGCTCTTGCAGCTGCGATTGCCTCTTCTCCTCTTCTGCACCTTTGCGCGCCTGTCTCTTGAGTCGCTGATCCCTCTTTCCCTCTTGCCCTCCCCTCTGTCCACCCTGCGCTTCCGTTGCCGCTGCTGCTGCCCTACTATCAGCCGCAGATTCTCCCACAGAGGTGCTCTGAGAGAAGGAGCGATGTCGAAGCACGCTAGAAGGGGAAGCGGAAGCGGAAGCAGAAGCGGATGAGGATGGGGATGGGGATGGGGATGAGGAGAGGTTGATGCAGGATACGACGCTGGGAGTTGGGCTGCTGCCCGACAGACCGCACAAGGACGGTCTGACCAGCGCTCTCAAAGCCAAAGCGGAGCGCATATCTTGCTGGCTTTTCCCCTCCCTCCGTATGCAAAATTCGAATTGGACAAGGGCAGCGCAGACGGGGATGGTAAGTGCGTACGAGCGTGCGCGTGTGTATGCTGAAGCGGACGAAGGGGGGAAGAGGGCGGGAGGGTGGAGGAGTGTGCGATCGTCGCAAAGGCCAGTCGGAGTCTCAGAGCGAATGAAGTGAGTGAGTGGAGTGGCCTTTCATCCTTCCCCGCCAGCCAGCTTCATTTCATTGATCACGCAGCGCTGCTTGCACCAGCGAGCCCTTCATCGCGCCTGCCCACCCTGCTGCCCGCGCCTTGCTGATATGCGCACGGCAGACGCGCGACACGCACGAGTAAAAAAAAAGAAGAAAACCCCTTTCGCACGTGGCTGTCACCCAGCATATATTCGTGATTGCTGCAGGCATGCACCACCCATGGAAGGCGCAAAGCTCGATCAATCGTGAAATCGTGAAATCGTGAATAATGGCCCCTGCTGACGCGCACGTCGATCACGACCCTCCATGCAGGCGGTGGCATTCCGATTCCGAAAGCCGATTTCGACACCCAATCACAATGAACACGACTGCTCGCTGCTTCAATTTCCACGACTTTGGCTTAGCGTACGATTTTCATCATCATTCTTCGGACCCCAACCCCCCCACTCCCGCGCCCCACCCTGTGCGCTTTGTGCAAGGGCCCATGCGTGATCAGCGTGCGCGTGGAGCAAAAAGGTCGTGCATCGGTTCCTTGTGCCGTCCTTCTAGAGGCTCTTCTGCTTCTGCTTCTGTACGCATTGCCCAGGGTTGCAAACAAATGCAAACCATCAAGCCATGCACGAGATCGCTATTCAACGTAAGATGTAGACAGATGTACAGAGCGATACAAAGAGCAGAGGGGGGGGAATAGTACCGGTAGTAGTAGCAATATATCGATGTTTTGTAGATCTGGGGCTATGCGTTGCAGAATCACGAGGCGCCAATGGCGCATCAAAAGCCTACATGGCAGGTGCAACGACGGATCGTCTAGTAGCCGGTCCCGCAGGCAGGTCCCACAGCCCATCCTTTGGTGCCACACTGATATCTCCATACGGTTCAGGTTGATCCAGCGCAACCGCATCCTTCGTAGCGAGCACGAGCAGCTCGAAGAAGAATCCCGCCGCCGCTCTCCTCGAAGCTCCTTGCGAGACGCTATCGAAGCTAATCTCTTTGCCCTTCGCTTCCGCCTCTCTGCGCTCTCCCAACTCGCTCCTCATCACCCGCAATGCCCTAATCGTATTGTTCGTCAATCCGCTCTGCACCGCAGCTTGCTTCTCCGCATCCGCCGGTCTCGCATCGAATGCTGCTAGCGGGTTGCTGGAACTGGGAGAGTATCCAATCACCCCTTCATCCTCTTCCAGTCCCTCGTCGCCTTCGGGCGTAGCGAGTCTAGAAAGAGGCGCCAATCTTCCCGTGATGGTCTCCTCCGTCGCGCCCGCCTCAGCTTTGCTCTTCCTCATGGACCGTCTCAAGCCCGCTTCCTCAGCAAACTCGCCTCCCGCTTCGGGCAGCACGTCCGGCATGCCCGCATCATCCATCATCAGGTCCAATCCCTCCTGTCCGTACGTGTCATCGCCGCCTAGGTCCAGAAACCCGCTCTGCTGGTCAAAGTTGGAAGCTTCTCGCCGTCCGATTTCGCTAAGCTCCTCCGTTCGCATCCTCTTTGCGCCGGGCTCTCCCAAAGCTGCGCTCTCCGCCTGTCGTCTCCTCCTCAGCGCATTCGTGTCGAAGGTGAAGAGGCTCGTAAGCTGCGGTGCCAGGCCTTGGGGCCCAGCGAACAGGGAGGCGCTGCCGAGCTTGTCGGAGAGCGAGCTGAAAGGGAACAGCTTGGAGGGGTCGGCTTGCATCGCGAGCAACTGCAGATAGACGCGAGATTTGGGCAGGTACGACTCGGGGCCTAGCGCAGCGGTGTTGAGGTGAGCAAGACTTTGACTTCCAGGCGCAGCCTCGGCCAGCTCGATGCGCGCATCGACAATCTGTCTCTTGCCTGCGCCTTTGCCAGCCAACTTGGCCTCTTCCGCCAGTCTGCGCTCAGCTGCCTCGCGAATCTTGGCAGCCGTGCGTGGAGTCATGTCTACCGTGTCGTCTGTGATCGCGGGCGCTGTAGAAACGGCAATGATACGCGTCAGACCTTGCCAAGATGTAAGCCCCATCGACTGGCCTACTCACCTTCGGAGCCCCGTGCCAAAGAGTCACCGCCGTCGAGGAAATCAAAGCCGCCATCATCGTAATCTGGCAGGGGTCCCAGGCTGTCCCTGCCCACTCCAAGTGTCTCGTCGCCCTCTGCACCCAAGCCGAGCAAGCTGCCGACACTGCGTGCGCCCACCTCGCTGCCAGCGGCGTCTCGACCGATGCCCACGCTGAGACTATCATCAGCCGCACCGGGACCCTCTCCAAAGCCTCTCCTCTCCGCTTCATCGTCGTCCAGCTCGAGTCCAAGGTCTAAGCCTCCGTCTTCGAAATCTGCCGAGGCAATACCAGTCTGAGTCATGTCCCACGCAGCATCGTCTTCGTAGCTCTCGTCCAAAAGACGCGGCAGTGTAATGTCTTGAGCACGTGCCAAGTGAGTGGAGCCGCTCTGAGCACCACTGCCGGGACGCTTGCTGCCGTGTGGTCTGGGAGTGCCACCTCGACCAGTTTCAAGATCCCAATCTTCCAGACCGACATCCGGCGCGTACATGTCGAATTCGGTCATGGTCGGCTGAAGAGTTATGGCGTTGCGAGACGCGTTGAGGTTGTCTGTTGTCATATCAACGGCACCTGATCGGAAGGCCTGTCAACGGTGCCAGCAGAGAGGATGAGCCAGGATGGACGGAAAGCAAAGAAGCATGCAATCACTCACAACCTTGATTTTGAGCAGCGCGTCGTTGCAATCGTCCAGTAGATATTTGGTTTTGCGAGAGTAGATGCGGACGACACCGAGCAGTAGCTGACCAGTCAGACGGAGGGCCATGGGTGCGCCGGACTGGCCCATGATGGCCTCTGTTGGGGGGTGTCAAGCAAGCCACGTCAATTTGACACACGTCCATGTGCAGGATGAGGGTTGCGCGACCAACACTCACCAACGCTCTTGCCAACGCTCGTCTTGAGCAGGACAGCCTTGGTCAACCTTCTCTCCATATGCGCGGCCAGCCAGATGTTGCCCAGCGGGCCGCGCTTCGAGAGGATGACATCTGAGTAGAACATCTTGACGAGACGTAGTATGCTTCAGAAAGTAGGAGTGATGACCATGCCAAGATCCGGGAGAACGAATGGGGGTGCACCAGGCGAACAAGGATTGAATTGTCGTTCCCGCCTGTGAGTGGATGGATTCCGAATTGGGCGCCAGCGGTGAGAATCCAGGTCCAAACGATCGCTCTCCGCGCCAAATAGCTGACTTTCACGGCAGAGGAACCGCTTTGCTGCAATAAATACGAAGCTTTGACGGATGTTGATGGGCGGATGGAAGCGTGGTGGTCGTGGATGGAGTTCAGAAGTGCGGATCAAGCTCCGTCTGTGGGTGGATGGATGGATTGGATGGATGCGGTTAGGCCAGCATTTACGCGTGCGGCGCGCGCGCGGGGCATGCATCCAGCACGCGCAAACGCGCCGCGCGGTCGAGCATGCAGTCATGCATGGATCCCGCTGACACTGCTCCAGCGCTCTTACGTGCGCGCGCGCGATCAGTGCACGCATGGATATTCACCCAGCCAAATTGCTCGCGTCGCGTTTTGCCCAGTAAAGCTGCTCATCTGCATGCCATGCCGATCTTGCACGAGAGTCCCGAGAAGTTTGCCACGTGACTCGCTTTCCCGACGAATCGGCAGCTCCACATCGTCACCGCGTCTAGCTACCCTAGGCTGGTCTTCGAACAAACCACCTCCATCACAAGTGCCACCTGGCTAGCTGCCTGCCGCCACTCTTCATGTTTAACGCGCTGATGCAGCTGCATCGAGCGTTGTAGCAGCGCATACACTCAGGCCATACGCCCCGATCCGCTTCCCCAGCTGTCGGCAGTGCCACGCACCCAGAGAGGAGAGAGAGATGACCTCTGACGCTTTGGATTCGGACAACGCATGCCACCCACGAGCGTGCGCCTTGCAAAGCTGCATGCAAAAGCACTTGGATCAAGACAAGTGTTCAGAGCAAGTCAAGGATCTTTATAGGTGCTGCGGCAAGTTTTACGCGAGGCATGGGCCCAGCGCAGAAGTGGATGCTTGCCCCCTCTTGCACGTCGTACAACGCAAATTGAAAGGGTTTGGCGAGGAAGGCCTGTTGCACGGTGTGCAGGAGAAGCAGCACTGAGCGTGTACCCATCGGAAACGGTGCGATGTCGCACAGGTGCATCAGGCAGGCCTATCATCCTAGCGACCTGCCTGCCAGGCCTTGGACCAGCGTAGCCGTCACACCGGACGAACTGCGCCTCTTCAGCTGCAGCGGAGCGGGCTTGTACCTCAGAGAAGACAAGTCGGCTCCTCATGCGCGTGGGTTCGTCATCCTCACTACTCATCGGATCCTCTTTGTGCCTGCTGCCGAGCTGAGTCCGCACGATGGCATCGAGGTGTATCTGAGGGATATCAGGCAGACTGAGCACTACGCCGGATTCCTGAGCTCGAGCCCCAAAGTTTCTCTTCTGCTCGCTCCGCCCGGCACATCAACGCAATCCGAGCGTATGCCTTCCGCAGTCGCTGCTCCGCCGCCAAGCGCTTCCACTCGACCATCGAGCACCTCGGCGTTCAGACACCCAGCAGCGTCCGCCGCGCAGAATGACCTGCAGTACGCCTCGGACGGTGATGCATGGGTTTGTGCCATTTGCACCTTTTCAAATCAGGCCAGCTCGGTGTGTCAGCTGTGCGGCGTACCCAAGCAGAAAGCGTCGGCTCAAGAGAATGCGGGCCGCGCTCCGGCAGCGCCGCGGCCACCTGCGACAACGTCTGGTCCAACAGATCCTCGCGGTTCCTCGACCAGCCAGTCATCTGGAGGTGATGAGCTGGAGTACAGGTTGCCGAGCAGGCAGGTGGGCCCAAGTCGCGGCGAACCTGCCACTGCCACTGCAACCACCACTGCGGGGCAAGATGAATCCCACATCCCGACTGCAAAGAGGCGCTCTAGCAGCAATATCTGTCCGATTTGCACATTCGCCAATCATCCTTACCTGCCCACGTGCGAATTGTGCGGAGCGCCGCTCTCTTCGACCAGCTCCAAGCTGTCGCTCACATCAAAAGGCGGAAACGATGGCAGATGGCATGGGCAGAAACCGACCGAGTCAACAAATGGTGCTGTGAATGGTTTGGAATCGCTCAAGATTGCCTTTAGGGAAGGCAAGGATAAGACGTTTTACAGTGCGCTCAAAGGAGCTCTACGAGCTCGAGCGTGGGAAGACGCGACGGACTCGAGGATGTCCTTGTTGCATGATTTCTCTTCAAATCCTGAACGGCGAGCATCTCCGCTCTCTTTGTCCAGTCCGACCGCGCGCAGTAGTCCGGGCGCACACTCACCTGCTGCGGCTCACGCATCATTACCCGAGGGTACACGCAGACCCATCGGGATAGATGGGATCCTCTCCGCAGTGGACGCGCGAGCACAAGCGGACAATCAATCGCTCAGCATTGCCTTTTCCGATCTGGAAGCGCTAGCCTCTCAAGCTCGGAGGATGGTGGATCTCGCATCCTCCTTGTCGCTCAAGCTGGCAAAAGCCAAAGCGATCGGCGACGAGTCCGTGAGCGAAGAGACGCAGAGCTTGATCAGCCATTCCATGGTCACGTTGGGATTGAAGAATCCGGCACTGCTCAAGACGGACGCAAAGGACGAAAAGGAATTCTTGTTGGGCTTGGCAAAGGAATTGGCTGGTTTGCTCTTTGGAAGCGGAAGCGCTGCGCGGGACGCTTCTTCTCGAGCAAGTCCGAACGCGACTGGAGGTCTGATGGGCCGGGGCAGGGTTATACATGCTCGGCAAGAAGGGACGACCCTAGCTGCTACAAGTACACCGGCCGCCGACGATCCGTCCGAGTCTATTGATTCGAACTTCACAGGCATGATGGGTCTAGACGAAGCGTGGGTGATTTGGAATAGGGCAAGAGGCGTAGCGCTCATCTCTCCGGCCACATTTAGAAAAGTGGTGGATGTGTTGCCCTTGGTGACGAGTCCGATTATACGGATGAGGGTGCTCAGTTCGGGATTGAGGGTGCTTCATACGCCTAGATGGTCCGACGAATCCTTCCAGATGAGAATCAAGAGGTATTTGTACCCGTTCACATCGCAAGAACACTCTTCCACCCAGTCCGTCCCACAGACCAACAACGACGAAACGGAGGCGGATGCGGAGGCGGAGGCGGAAGCGCGCGATGTGGAGCGCAATGTGGAAGTATCACCGTGGGGCGAGGGACTGTCGACGGCTCAATTGGCCAATCTAGAATCGGCGCCCATAGCATTCATATCGGAGATGCTGCAGCTGGCCGAAATGTCCGGTGCGCTACTCAGGGACGAGAATGCAGCGGGAGGCGGCACGAGATGGTTTGGAAACTACATTTTGCACTTTCAGGAGCAGCACCAGCACCAGCAGCAGCGGCAAGGGACCGATGAGATGGGCTTGCAAAGAGGGATGCAACGGTTGGCGCTCGTGTGATGCTGCTGCTCAATAGGTGCACTTCAGACCTGCTGAATGCTCGGATAACTCAAGCGTACAAGCGACGATGTATAGAAGCGTGGATCGCAGCACAAGGACTAGAGATGCACATTACAAATACAAGGGTGGACGAGCGTGACGGAACTGGCCTGTGCACCGCTACGCACCGCACCGCACCGCATCGCAATGCATCGCGGCGCTGATTTCTCCTTTAAAGCTGGTTGCGCTTCCTGCCGGAATTCATGAATGGTCTCAAGACCCACTCCACATCTGCATCCGTCTGTTCCACCGTTCCCTGCCTGATCTCGTAGGGACGCATTTCGAACCTTGGACCCACTTCTGCCAGTTGAACCTCTCTGTGGGAAGTTTTGACAAAGACGTGATGTCTTTTGAGTAGCGGAGTGGGGGGGCCCGGAAGATCGTAGACCGGGAGAGGGGAGACGAGGGGCGGCAGGGATCAGTCAGTGAATGAGGAGGTGCGGTGTGAGCGGGGGGAGAATGAAGAAGTTCGATGGAGCAAATGATTCGAATGGAGCAGGCAATAGAGACTCACCTGAAACTGATGTAATCTCCTTGATTTGCAAAAGTCATGACCCTTTTGGAATCCTCTTTGGGTACGGGAAAGAGGAACCTGAGAGCATCCATGACTCTGCTTCCCAATTTGGAGTTGAAACCTTCGAATAGGAGGTGAGGATATTGTTCGCTGACTGTGCTCTGAGCATGAGCGCTGACTTCGTGTCTCAGCACCACGCCCGATAGGGTGAAGAGCAGGGTGGGACCGTGCGGAAAGTGGCTGACGACCATGGCATCGGGTAGGCCTCTGTGTTCGTGCAGCACAATCATGTCCGTCATTCCGTTGGATCTAGCAGCAGCTGCCAATTCACCGACCGTATAGCCTCCTCGATTGATGCGCGTGCTGTTGGGCAAGCATAATCGAATCTCTTTGGCGAACTGCGAGAGACGCGAAGAGGGATCGCGAGAGGTGGTGATGAGGATCTTGGGATCGTACGTTCCTGCTCGAGCGTACTCCGAGTCCAACGACGTCATCACGTCTGTTGGTACGCGTGACAGCGGACAACGTGAGCGCAGCGACAGCGACAGCGCGTACGTGAGCCATGCCATGCCAAACAGTCAGTCGAGCGTTGTCATCCACTTTCTATTCATGCATCCCCGCTCCCCACTCCCACTTCCCCAACTTCCCACTTCCCACTCACCTGCCTGAGCCTCATCCACCTTCAACGCTGCCCCAGCACCCATCCCACCAAACCCGTTTCTCGCATCATCACCACCTTGCAGGCCATCCATCAACTCTTTAGGAATGCTCTTGCCCTCCGCAATCAACTGTCGAATCTTTTGTTTGCGCTCAAAGATTTGCCTTTCGCGCGCTTCGGAGGCTTTGAGGTACATGTACTCTCGACGCTCCCGCGCTTGTCGACGTAGCATGGTGTACGTGTGCGTATGTGTGTGTGGTGGGATAGTGGATTTAGAGGCGGGCGAGAGGGGCAAGGAGACAAAGGTTGGTGAAAGGCGTGAAGCGTCGAGGGGAATGGATGAAGGATCGTTGGAATCTGTCTCGTGGTTCGTGATGAACAGGCGATGGCGATGGTGAGACCGAGAGTCTGGGGGGGGGGGGGGGGGGGGGGGGGGGGGGCCAAATACTTGATATGCGGACTCAAGACTCACCTTGACGGCTTTGCTTTTTCGTGACTTGATCATTCGAATTTCAACTTCGTGATTCGTGATTATTCCTGCTTACCGTGCTACTACTCATGAAAGATTATTTATTCATCATTTCCTGCTTCTTCCAAATTTTGGCTTCGCAGCAGCTCGCGCTGTGCATAGGTACATTCAAAATTCTTGATTCACGTGATTCTTGGTTTTTGATAGATGGGCCGAAAGTGCAAGTCACGTGATCTGCGCTTTTGGCATTTGTTCTTGATTCTTGATTCTTGATTCGATTCAATTTCCGATTCTTGATTCGTGATTCACAATTGCACCACAACGGCAAAAGATACACGCTCTAGAGGTCGCAGCTAAGCACCTGTCCCACCACTTCTTTTCTGAGCCGAGCACCACGTTTCCCGACGCTGACTTGGAACAAGACTTGCAATCTCGATCGACAACACCCCATGCGCTGCTCCTCGGCGCAAGCAATCGAGCAAGGGACTCATCGAGCAGGGACAAGCCAAAGAGCGTGTCCAAGCTCAAGCTCAAGATCAAGCTCAACGCTGCGCACAGGATTCACAGCCAAGCCAATATGAAGGTCATTCATCCACGAGCGGCGCTCTTGAGCGATTACGAGGTGCTGAGCCTGCTTCAAGATATGGAAGCGGAGCAAAAGTCAGATTCCAAAAGACGCACACCGGCCGTATTCGGTACGCCGGTAGATGCGCTGGATACCGCATCATCCGACCCGAGCGGTCTAAACTCTTTGGCTCCTGCCACTTCCCTGATCACCACCATCGGCGCCTCCTCCTCCTCCTCCTCCGCTGCTGCCGATACGAACTCCTACCTCTCTCTACAGCCTCCCAATCTACGTTCCATCCAAGCAGATACCTTGCTTTACCTCCAAGCTGAACATAAACCTTGCGTCGCTGCAGCGCAAAACGCTCAGAGTATACAGGCGTTCATCAAGGCTCTCATGAAGTGGGAGAGGGAGGAAGAGTTGGGGGATAAGAGGTTGACGAAGGGCGAGAGATTAATGTGCGTCAACCTTGCGCCTCGAACTATTGTGGAGCTGCACTGCGTGAGTTGTCGGTGAGAAGTACGGCGGGAAGAAAGGGAGGATGGTAGGGGCTGGGGGAAAGAAGGGGATATTGGCGAAGGGGCGCATGTATGCGGATGATGCGGCTGATCAAATGTCCTCTACTGCGCGCTACGCACCTCGATTTGCAACCCTTCTCCGCTTCACGCTTTTTTTTTTTTTGCTTTTTTTTTTTTTTTTTTTTTTTTCCCCTCGCAGGTGGTGGAAGAATTATCGGAGCGTCTGAATTCGGAACAGATGGAACATCTTCTCTGGCTCATCTCTGTTCATTTCCCACTAGAAGGCGCGCCCGCACCGACATCGTATGACCCATCCAACGGGTCCTATCATCCCGAGCACGCGCATGCGCATGCGTCAGAGGACGTGGAACAACTGGAACAGTCTGATCCACTTACTCCAGCCGAACAGTCTCGACAACTGAGGGACAATCATAGGGCTAGGTCGGCTGCGCAGAGGCAGCAATATGATAGGATCGAAGCGGATGGAGAGTTGGAGGATGAGCTGTTGAATGGGTACGAAGAGGAGGAGGATGAGGAGGAGGATGATTTGGTCGATGCTGCGCCCGAGGTCGACGATGCGAGGGGCCAAGAGGAGGAGATGTGAAAAAGCGGGGCCAGCAAGAGAAAAGGTTGGCCAATCAGGAGAAGAAAGTGTCGAGATGGAGAAGTTGATGTGCAGAGGGAGGACGCTTGAGCAAAATTGGTCGGAGAAGACGCTCCACGTCAAACCCTTTTCTTTTTAGATCTCGACAAGACGTCTCGCTCAGGTTCTCACTTCTAGCAATTCCCACAATAATGGCTATGTCCAAGACCATCTTCTTGCGCTCGCGTCTCCCCTCTGCGCTCGTCCCATCTTCATCAGGATAGACGCTTCACCAATGTAATTGTAAAACGTCAAGCATAGATCCCCCCCCCC
>NW_020290184.1:0-14392 GCF_003144195.1 Ceraceosorus guamensis | reverse complement strand
GGGGGGGGGGAGGTTGAGGTCGAGTGAATTCTTTGGATACGCACGCGACCCAGTAGTAGAGACGAGAACGCACCTCTGAAGCCCAACAGATTCAGGTTGGGCCCATGAAGAAGCAGGATGCTCTTGGCTCCTTTCAGTTGCGTCGACATGATCGATCTCTTTCCGAACAATTTCGCTCCTTTAGCAGAGTGTCATGCGCTGTGCTTCAGGGATGTGTGATCAAATTTGATGCAAGTCGTGACGGTCTTGATCTTTGGGGTGATGGTGTTCGATTGTCAGACGGTGGAGATGTGGTCGATCTGCATTCACATTCGATATTTGAATCAGCGCTCCATCCTACCATTCAAGATTCCATATCCTGTATATACATGCAGCAGCATATGCTTACCCCGCGTTCCTTCATCAGACGGAACGCGGCGCGCTCCTCTCATCTCACAGCTGACGCTGATAAACTGCTTGACTGCAGATGCATGTCATTTGATCGAAGTCGTGAAATAAATCACAACAATGACATTACCCACCGCTGCCGGCACGGTCTGCCATGATGTCTGCGTGGAATCACGATTCACGATCGCAGCTCTGAGAGACGTCGCAGGGAAGAACGTTCAGCCCATCTTGTACGTACTCACGACTGCGCTATCCGTGCGCCGTCGATACGCAAGACAGAATGCTCGAGAATGAGAATGTCATGTAGACACGTGATGTCTCCAACAGGCACGCATGCATGCAGCATCATGCAGGTGTTGCTCTTGATTTGCGCCTCAACCGAAATCGAAGATCGATTCAAGATTCTGGATTGAGAAGTCACGACTTGATTGAGCAGCGGTGATTAATCACTTGATTTGACTCACTCGCTCATCATTTCGCGTGCATTTCGCGCGCGCGTGTTTTTGATGATGCTGCGCGCGCTCTGCCAAAGTGAGACGCGCGCGGGCCTTGCGCAGTGGACACCGGTTTAAAGTCAAAGTGACGATCTTCCAGCCCATGGCAGCAGCGTGCGAGATGATTCAGCGCCGTGACCTCCAAGGAAGAGCGAGACGGATTTGCTGATGCGCAAGCTTCCCATCAATGCTGCTCATACCTACATCCATCATCGACGCAGAGCTTGACCCTGGGCACCACCAATATTGACCCCTGCTGATCCTCAACGCACAACATCACTGCGTACCCTCCCGATACTTCGAGCTTACGCTTCATCCCTAGATTGCGTATCTGTTGCAACCCTTGGCCATCATGCCTCCTCGTAAAGCATCCACCACAGCCGCTCCACCGCCAGTTGCGGCAATCAGCACTGCAAGGGGTGTCAAGCGAAGTGCAGCAGCCGCTTCGGTCGAGCCCGAGAGCAAAGTGACTGCCACTCGAGAGGTAAAAGCTAAGCGAGGAGCTTCCAAGAATGTACTCAAGAATGCATCTGCAACACCTGTAGTATCCGCAAACATCACGACGGATGTAGAGATGGTGCCAGTGGAGAAGGAGGAACAGGAAGCTGCTCGACCTGCCAGCAGAAAGGGAAGAGCGTCTTCCACTGCTCCAACTTCTCAAGCTCCTGTCAAACAACAAAGCAGGACTCGAGCGGCCTCTCAGCAGCCTGCTGGAACATCTAAAGCTGCCGCTTCACTCAAGTCGCTTCGCCAATTTGTGCCCGTCATCGGCATGAATGCGCTCCCTCAACCCATCGTCCAGACAGGCATCTCATCCTCTTCGCCCGTGCAGGTCTTTGTATTCGGTACAGGAGACATGGGACAGAATGGATTGGGAGAAGATGCGCTTGGAGAGATTGTCAGACCCAGACTGCACGTGGGATTCAACGAGATGAATGCGCAAAAGGAGATCGGATCGCTTGGCATTGAACAGATTGCCGCAGGTGGAATGCACACTCTGGCAGTGGACAATCTCGGAAGGGTGAGTAGGTCGTGTTCCGGAGAGGACTGTGCACAGATCCACATCAGCTCATGCGGCCTCTCGCCTGCGCAATATCTCACGCGCAGATTTTGACGTGGGGCATCAACGACAACGCAGCACTCGGACGATCTACGACTCGTCAGCCTGGTGTAGACGCGGAAGTGTACGAGACTCGGCCCATGCCTGTGGAAGGGTTGTCACCGGATGGCAAAGGCTTGCTACCTGGACCATTGCCTCTTGGAGGTACAGAGGGACAGGTGGAGACTTTCAGAGCTGTTCGCGTTGCTGCTGGAGACAGCGTCAGTGCCGCTTTGAATAGCAATGGCGAAGTCAGGGTATGGGGAAGCTTCAGGGTCAGTGATGCTGCAGCGCGAGTGGCGCACAACACTTGCGAGACTGACACTGCTTCCACACTGACTTTACAGTCCAACGATGGTCCTATGGGCTTCGATGGCAGAACTGGCACAGTCAAGATGCAATTTACGCCAGTCTCGTTGCCGGGTTTGGGCAAGAATTCATTCTGCGAGATTGTATGCGGCGCGGACCACGTGGTTGCGCTGACCAGCAAGGGGCACGTCTACACGTGGGGCAATGGTCAGCAGTACCAACTTGGACGAAGGATCATCGAGAGGTTCAAGATCAATGGATTGACGCCCGAGAAGCTTCACCTCAAGGACATCGTGCACGTCGGAGCTGGAGCTTATCACTCCTTTGCCATCGACAAGAACGGCAAAGTGCTAGCTTGGGGGCTCAACAGTCTGAACCAGCTGGGCATCGAATCGGAGTCTCAGACCGACTTTATTCCCATGCCTACCGTCGTTCCTACACTCTCGCCGGTCCAACTAGGAGGAGCCAAAGTGGTCTCTGTCACGGGAGGCGAGCATCATTCGCTCTTTCTGCTCTCTGATGGCAGAGTGTTTGGGACGGGACGATGCGACGGGTGCGAACTGGGCTTGGCAGATGATCATCCGGCCAAGTTGGAGGTTTTGCAAAGGCGAGAAGAGTGGAAGGCTAAACGAGAAGCGGATTTAGCTCAAGAGATGGTAGAGTGGCAAAAGAGGATGGAGGAGAAGCGACTTCGACAGGAAGCTGCTGGGGACGGAGGAGGGATGATGGGTATGGTGATGAGTCAGGGAGATATGCAACCTACGCTGGGTCCTCCTCCCGACGAGTACGTCCCGCGTCCCGTCCACATTCCTTTCCCACCCTCTCCCGTCGATGGCAAACCGACGAGGATCGTGAAAATTGTTGCTGGACCCAGATTCAACATTGCCATCGCGGCAGATGGAACGCCTTACTCTTGGGGATTTGGAAATCAGGCACAGTTGGGACAGGGAGATGAAGAGGTCGTCGTCACGCCCACGCCCATCAGATCCAAACAGTTTGCTGGGTACAAGGCGGTCGACGCCACGGCTGGCGGACAACACTGCGCTCTGCTTGCTGTCAAGGCTGCTTGAGTCGAGCGCACCACGCGACACTGAGCACGCCTGAAGAGCCGCTCCAAAGCTGGCTTCTTATTGCATAATAGATTCTCTTTATCCCCAAAGAAGTCTCTTGTAATCTCACCCTACACTCGTTGGTAATGAGCGGGAAGGTTTTCTGGTGCTGTTGTGTACGCTGTGGTTTGAAGTGACGCTGGGGCGCATGTCATCTGAGCGATGCGAGAGAGTCAGAAAGTCAAAGCATCACCCATCAAAGGGCGAAGGGTGCGGCACGTTTGGCTGACGGCGTGTGCAATCCTTGATCGTGAATTGAACAACACGTCAGGCGCCCCCGCACGTGATGCGATGTGCCGCGCGGGGCCGACGAAACGTGTGTGACTCACGACTCCACCCGCGTGGGTGCAAGTGAGCGCCGGCGTTGCCTGGGAAGCACATCAGCTGCCCTTTCGCCCTCCACCCCCCCCTTGCCATCTCCAGCTTCGCTCATCCATCTTGCCTGCTCGCTCACTCAAAAGACCGACTTTGGCGGGCACTGTCGTCCCAACATCACGCCATGCCGCCGATCGGCCATCCTTTACGAGCTCGCGCAATCGGGCTCTACAAGACGCTCCACCGACTAGGTCGAGACTATCCCGATCCAAAGTACGATTTCCTGGGCAAACTTCGAAGGACGAGCTTTGCAAACGCTCACTTGACGGATGAGAAGGAGGTGCAAAAGTTTTTGGACATTGGAGAGTTTGTGAGAAAGGAGACGGAGACGCTTTATTTTTTGAAGAAATATAGGACGTTGAGGAGTAGGTACGTCAAGGAGGATTAGGGGAGACTTGTTGGGCGCGTAGCGACCCAAAGGATTGGAGCACACGATGAGTGAACGAGGTGAGGGGAGAGCGAGAGGAAGAGGCAGGGGCAGGGGTAGGGGTAGGGCAAGAGGAGGACACGGGACAGCGGCATCTCCACCTGCTGCTTCGTCAACCACACAAGCAGACTTGACACCCACCACCTCTCAGCGTGTGCGCAAGCAGGCAGCGCTGCCACTCGGATCTGTCTCTTGGGAGTCCGTATCACTGCAGCGGAGCGCAAATCGTGACGGCGCGCGGGCTCGCGCATCCGCCGATGATGCAGAGGAGGAAATGGACGTGGACGAAGGGCAAGGCGGCGGAGGGGAAGGGGAAAGGGAAGGGGAGGAGGAGGAGGATGAATATGGTT
The DNA here is from genome assembly GCF_003144195.1 of Ceraceosorus guamensis. Lineage (NCBI taxonomy): Eukaryota > Fungi > Basidiomycota > Exobasidiomycetes > Ceraceosorales > Ceraceosoraceae > Ceraceosorus > Ceraceosorus guamensis. The sequence continues at coordinate 9,842 of NW_020290184.1, read as the reverse complement.
GGCTGAATGACAGGTGAGCGCTGGTGCATGTAGACTCGCAAAGTGCACCGAGTTCGAAGCTCAATTATCGCGCGTGTCTGTGTGACACTACACCATAGCGGCGAGAGTCTACGATCTGACTCTGCCGACGAGTATCGAGAGTCGCCTGAACCGCATCGCAAAGGCCGGCCTTCCACGAGCCAAGCACCAACAGGAGCTGCATCGCGCACAGATCCTCCATCGGACGTCTACGCTGGCTTTCCTGATCTGGAGCAACTGAATCTGACCGGTATGCCGCCAATCGGCACAACGCGAAGAAAGAAAAGAGATGCGAGGAAACGTGTGCAGCCTTCTAAGCATCTCATGGAGAGGCCGGCTGATTGGGCCAAAGCGAGTCAGAAGAAACGCGAGCTGGACCGCCTTCAAACTGAGCAGGAACCAGATCAGGAAGGTGAAGTCGACGCGGAAGATTTCGGGTGAGCAAATGCGACCAGATGATGTGTGTGGAGTGCGCGCGCAATGGTTGCGAAGCTGAGCAGCGTGTATTTGCTTGTATCCAGTCGTTTGATCAACGGAATAGCAAGTGACGCAGTCGATCCTGCATCGCGTGGTCCTGCATGGCGAGCTGCGCTGGGTGCTGTCGAGCGAAATGAGGACCTTCAGGATGGCGAGGAATTCAACGCATTCACCATCGAGGATGATCTGCGCGCTGCTGCTGGGTTCCGTCGTTTGCGAGCGCCCGTGAGTGGTTGCTAAGAAGCGATAGCTTTGAGTCATCTCGGTGCAGGCTGACTGCGAACCACCCTTGCTGCAGGGTCAGGTAGCTAGGACTCGTAGACGTGGTTTGGGCGAAGAGAATTTCTCCGACGAGGTCAAGCATTTGCTGATGAAGGCCAACGAAGCGTACATCGACGCTCGCTTCCCCGAGGCTATCGAGGCGTTGAGCAACGTCATCCGTATCGAGCCGACGGTCCGCTCAGCATGGGGAACGCTTGCACTGATCCATCTGGACGACTTGCGCAACATCGAACAGGGTCTACAATGTAGGGTCATCGAGGCTCACTTGACCAAGTATTCGCTGGAATCGTGGAGAGAGATCGCAGAGGCTAGTGAAAAAGCGCATCTGCACGATCAGGCGGAATACTGCCTTGGTCAAGCTGTACGTAACTCTCGAGTGAAGGACAAGTCGGACGTCATGGACCTCATGTGGCAACGCGCCAACAAGCTCAGCGACATGAGCGGCGTGCTCGATAATAACACAGCCGATGCGGATTGCGATGTAATGCGGTGCAAGCAGGCCGTGCAGGCCTTTTTTCAAATCCTACATCATCGTCCTCACAATCCCGACATCATTCAAGCCGTTGTGCCGCTGCTCTGCGCACTGAACCGGTACGATCGGGCTGCCAAGCTTCTTGTGGAAGCAAGGGAATACAACCTGGCAGTGTTTCCGGATCCGACGGAAGAGCCAGACGCCGCGCAGGGAGAGGCCTATCAGCTTCGCCCTACTTTCGGGAGCAACGAGATTGTATCTCTCGCCGACATCTACCTCCGCCTAGGGCGCCCGGTAGATGCGCTAGACACGATTCGCGGCGGAGCTCGATGGTTGCAAGGTCGCGCAGAAGAAGAGTGGTGGGACGACTTTGACTCGGATGATCGGGAGTTTGACCTGAAGAGAGAGGAGGGAGGACCCAAAGGCATTGCGAGACCCGATCCGACCCGTCGCGTCATGGCGGCACCGGTTCATCAGCTGGATCCAGCGATGCGCGTTCGCCTTGGCCTGATTAGGGCAGCTCTCAAAGACACGGAAGAGGCAATGTTCCATTTCAGCATCTGGAAAGCGGAAGTTTCGATGAAGGACAAGCTGCAATGGGAAATGTTTAGACAGGTTGGCAGGGCATTGGTACAGAACGAGTTGTGGGCAGAAAGCGAAGAGTGGGTCGAAGCCATGCTCTTATCCCAGATTGAAGAGGTGCGCGAGGAACGGACAGCACTCGCCTGCTACGCTCTGCTGACCATCGCGCGAGACCCCTTTCTTCAATCTGCAGCTCTGCACGTATGACGTAGCGCAGCTCTACGCTCAGAGTCTGCAACACAATGGCAGGCTGGAGGATGCTATTTCCCAATATATCCAACGTGAGTATGCTTGCATGCTTCGCTGTTTCACACAGGTCTCTCATTTCATCCTGCTTGCCTCATTTGCAGTCATTGAACAGTGCCCGGATGACTTGCAAGTGCGCATTTGGCTTGCTCAGACTTACGAGGCGAATCACGAACGAGACAAGGCGATCGAGGCGCTGCGCGAACGTGAGTATTGTGTGCGCACTGTCTATTACCGATGCTCGTGTTGAACCTGCTTCTTCATCCACGGTATTCCTGCACCTCAGTTGTCCGTCTTCGTCAGGAGCTTCCAAGCACGGACATGGATGACGCATCTGCCCTCGCAGCTTCTGCCACATTCTTTCGTGAACACAAAAGCAGGGGTCGTGGAACGGTTCATCCTCACTCTGCACACTCGAGGCGGGTCACGGCTTCAAAGGAAGAGAGAGCAAGGCTTTATGAGGCTCGCCAGTACGAGATTCGAATCAGCTGGGCCGACATGGAGAAGAAAGAAGATCAAGTGTTTGTAGAAGGATGGTGGAGCCACGATATGCCTTTCGAGTCGTCGCAGAAGCTACCTTTGCTGCTGGGCGAAACCGCAGAAGAGCGGGAGGCTCATCTTGTAGCGTGCTCCGAATGGCTCGACCTGGCCCGAGGCCTGACCGATGGCTTTTGTGCCGTTCGAAAGCTCTTCATCAGGGACAAGGGGTTCAAATCTGAACAGCAAAGCGACCGTCGAAGAGATCTCCGATCAAACTTGGACAGGCAAGCCAATTCGCTGATCTCGCGCATCAGAGACAGCCTTGTCGAGGATGGCCATCCCGTTGACCCTGATGCAATGGAATTCTGCGGAGTACACTTTGACGATTGGCTACTTCTCTTCATGAAGGTAAGTGAGCGAGCGCACTTCAACTTTACGCCCAAGTCTAATCTCATCTCTCTGATCCGTACGCTCTTCGCGCCACAGTATGCTTTCGTCTTGACAAAGATGGGCAACGTCCAAGAAGCGTACGAGATACTGTCCCATATTGCTACGGTCAACGTCTTTTGGAATTCTCAGGATTATAGTCTAGTCATCAACTTGACTCATGTCGGTGCGTGCTCTCCGCAAGCGACACGTATTGCAGACGATTGACCCGACGTTGACCTTGTCTGGACTTGTGTTCACGACATGCAGCTTGCGCGCTCTACGCTCGAGACGCCTATACGATGTTGGAGACTGCTCGTCAGCTTGCCGTCACCTGGCAGTTCCACGCTGAGCCTCTCCGAATCGTAACCACTCTGGCCAATACGTTGGGCTTTTATGCGATCGACTCTTACACGGCGCCGCACGCGCAGAAGAGCCTTTTGCGAAGGAATCGTATTCACGAAGCCATGGTAGCGCGCGAGCCGCACCATTTTAGGAACGATCGTTGGGTGGTCTTGTCGAGCCTCAGCAGACCGTCTGGTCGGCGTGGCGCAGAGTGGGATCGCCAAAGCGATGACGAAGCGGAGGAAGAGGAAGCGGAGAGTGCCGAGGCAAATGACGCTCTGAAGAGTGCCGAGGAAGCGCTTCTGGCTGCTGATCAAGCCTTTGAGGAGAAAAGCAGAGCTTTCCGGGCAAGGTATCGTCGCCCGACGCAGTTCAACGCGCCCGGCGAGATTACCTATGGGTCCCTCATGCTTGGCACACTCAGTTGGCAGGCGTCACTAGGTGAGTCTATTTCTGCTTCCTTTCGGTATGCTTGACGCTGCTGAAGTTTCATGTGCAGCGTACTGGCTGCGAGTTTTTGCAAAGCATCAGCACGATCCTCTTGTCTCTCTAGGCGCTGCAGCAGCCTGCCTACAAAGAGCTATGCAGCGGCAGGTTGATAATCGACAACACTTTGTGCTTCAGGTGAGCAAATTTCAGCGTCTGACGCAGGAGCTTGGAGCTCACACATCTTTTCTGAATCAGGCGATCACTCTGCTCGCATCTTATCGCAAACTGCGTCACCCAAAGAGTGTCGAGGTGGAATTCAACTTTGGACGCGCCATGCATCACATTGGACTGAACCACAAAGCAGAGGTACACTACAGACGCGCGCTGGAGCTGCACGATGAGTGGGAAGCACGGGCCAGAGAGGGCGGCAGCGCAACGCCCGACGACCCGGACCCACGCGAGCGAGGATTCGACTGCTATAGAGAAGCAGCTCACAACCTATCCATGCTCTACACTCTGTCTGGAAATCCGCACTTGGCCCGCGAGATTTACGAGCGTTACCTGACCCTACACTGATCTCTTGGCATAATCTACCATTTTCATCCTTGAACTTTGTTCTAGAACAACTTGAGGGTGGTGGGTACTTCGGAGTGGCCTGGAGGCCTGCGCATCTGAACGTGCACGACGTGCTCAGGGAAATGCTGAAGCTGTTGGCTGTGAGTAGACGGACGAGAGGAGTGCTCGTGGCTCGTCGGTGAGTGGGGCTCGGTCGGGTGGCTGCCTTCGAAGAGATGCAGCTCCTTCGGAGTGTTACGGCCCGTGAACACGGCGTGGGGGTACCACATGCGAGTGCCGTCCGCATTCCACTTGAAAAGGTACGGCTTGATAGATCCATCAGGATGGTGGCCCAACCCGACGACGTGCTTCTGCTCCTCCGAAACTTGCGTCACTTTGAAGGCGTTCAAACCAGCGTCGTGGGCAAAAGCGGACGAGTGCGCCGCTACCGCAGTCTGTGTTTCTTTTGGCAAGAGGCCAAGGTGTTCAGACGCGATGACCGGCGGCAACCTTGGCAGTGCTCTGCCTTCAAGCTGGGCACACGTTCGAGGTGTGTCAGCGTCGTACGAATGGTCTCTTTGGAGAAACTTGACGACTTACAGCAAAAGAGTCCTTCATCACGGGTGCGGCCGATACGATCCCGGCAGCAGCGATCGCTCCCAGGAGCAAAAAGTTTGGAGGAGCTATCTGCATATCGCTTGTTTGAGTTGCTGCGTACGTGAAGGTTGAGTCCAGCAAGCGAACAGATCGTGCGAGTTTCAAAATGGCTGGACGAAGTTGAAGATCCTGCGCGAGGCAATGGTGCGCAAGGCAGTGAAGATGGAAGAAACAAAATGTCGAGCGAAAGAAGTGGAAAGCGAAGGCTGTCCAAGAGACTCCGCCAACAAATCGTTTACCTTGCGGCGGCAAGGACTCATAGGACTCGTGAGGTGGAAAGGTGGGTATCATCGAGTCTCTGTTCTTGTTTAAGGCTTTCTGGAACTCGAAGCATCTGGCTAAGCGCCACCATTGTGGCGATGCCGCTCTTCGCCTGCAGCGTTTCGATGAGGACTTTCCATAGCAGCTCAGCCACGGTCCACTCGGCGAGAGGTTGGCCACCGTAGGCTGTACGCAATCGGCGCAACTTGCGCCGAGGTGTTGACTCTGCGAGGAATTTCACCTTGCCGCGCCTTCGCTGGCTGGCCGTCGGTTGCTCAATGGTACACTACCCTTATCTCGCGGCGTTGCTTGGAATCGGCGGACCGGTCGGGCTAGAGCGGGAATGACAAGCAATTTCAAAATTTGCCACCACCGCTCTCGTCCTCGTCACTGCTCCTTTGCCGTTCTAAGACCATGTAAACTTGCAGCTCATACCTGGCTCACATTGTCTTCTAGCTTTGGCAGCTCTTTCATGCGCTCTTCTGTCATGGTCACAATGCTCTTGGAGCGCAACATGAGACGGGGAGTTTGTCCATACGGTTGCTCCACCAACAAGTTAGTCCACTCCAGCAATTTAGCGCAGACGTCTTCGGTGTGTTCCTGAAGCGCGGTGATGCAGTTGCCTAGCGTAAGATAGCAGTGTCTCTTGCTACAAGTTTTGGGAGCAAAGAGAAGGGGGCTTTCGAAGCCAAGGTTGGTGCGATGACGGGGCAGTTGGGCCTGCTGAGCGCCTAGAAAAGCTCGTTGCTACCTCAAGCTCTCCTTGATGCTTTTGTGAGCAAATGACAACCTAGGCTGGAGAGACCTCGAACTCATGGGGGCTTCGTCAAATGAGTGTGGAGGCTTTGCGGATGGGTGTACTTGAGAGTGTGTGATTTCGTATGTAAGCGTGCATGAACTTTGGCTCTGTGTTGAAACAGAAGGCTGAGGTGTGTCGTGTGGTGATTTGCAAAAGGTTTGTGCCACAAGAAAAGCAGACGGAGGAGAGAGTAAGGTAGGGTGTGTGTGGAAGGGGGGAAAAGGGGGGAAGACAATGGAGAGATCGTAAGACAGGATTCAAGCTGAAAGTATCGAGGCTTTCCAAGTCATCAGAGCAAGGGGTGATCTCAAATTTGGATCGGCCATGCTTCCTGCATAGCCAGGCCCACGGACGTGTCCGGCCAACAGTCGCGATTTAGCTGCCATGCAGTGATTTTCCACCTCCTTCAAGGCCATCTGAGTTGTGCATGGGGCCATTCAACAATTTGCTGCTGATGCCGCGAGAAAGCGAAACAGCTCTACGCTTCCAGCAGTGCTCAACTGTCAGCAATGGGTAGTCGGCAAAGCCTTCAAAATGGGCTGCTGAATGGAGCTGGCTGGAGGGGTCATTGATGAAAGCGAGCACGAAATGTTGATTGCTAGTATGGTGTTGAGCGTCAAACTCAGACTCTGAGGAATAAGTATTCACCCAGCAATGATGAGTCACGCAAGCCTTCATAGCACGCCGAGATGCGCCTTCCAAGACATTTATTCGACTCGAATCTGTAAAATCAGACTGCGCTCCAGCATGGTCACCTCATCGATTCACGTAACTCCCAAGGAGCTCTCGCAACACAAAGAGAGGGCCAGTCGGAAAGAGATTGGCTTGGCGGATTTGGACAGGCAAGCCATGGGAGACACTCGGCCAGCACCCAAGCATCATGCGGCGGACCAGTCACGAACGACAAATGACCATGTCGCACACAGTAATGGAGGCAAGACGGTGCTAAATGAAGGAGACGAGATCGCGCGAGGCTTGATGTCTTCTGGCGCCATATCATGCGACAGTGACGAGTGATGTTGTTGCTGGACATCAACGTAGAAGCTGTTCAGGCACATCGAAACGTTCGGTCAGCGCAGATCCTTGCTCCACCATTTCTGCACAGCAGGTCATGAACTCACCAAGTTGGACATCCCGGGAATTCAATTTGCACCGCACTACTACTGCGTCCCAGGCGTGCTGCAAGGACTGTGACAATATGAGCTATGTGTAAGTTTGGAGCCCCTTCAGGACCGTCAATCCATACGGACCACGAGCGCTTTCCTGACTCACGTGTCCTCCGCCTGTTCAGCAGCAGCGCGGCGAGCGCTGGTAGGAGCCAGAGCTATAGGCTTGTAGCGCTGAGGCATGGCCAGGTGTTGTCCGGTAGGCATGTTACGAGGAGGCGGTCTTCTTATGGCCAAGATGCTTGCGTCTTGCTCCTCCTATGGCCAAGATGCTTGCGTCTTGCTCCTCCTGCCGAACTTGGCGTTCCTGGTTCATGGCCTCGCGCAATTCTGATGAGAGTTGCTGCCACAAAGATTCCGCTGGACTGGATGATCGGGTCCAAGCTGGCTGCTTGCGTCCTTCCAATCGAGCCGAGGTCATCATGGCCGAGGTACTTGCAGCGCGCTCCTCCTCACGAGGCTGCTGTTCCTCAAGGAAGCTTTCACGAGGTTGCGAGATTCGGTCCCTCAGAGATTCTACCGAAGCACACAAATTTACAGTTTGGTCCCAAGTAGCTAGTGTTGGCTTTCCAATTGGGAAGACCTTGCTCCCTCAAAGAGGACAGATATTACGTGTCAGTTTGGAGCACCTTCAGGACCATCTTTCCATACAGACCACAAGTGCTTTCCTGATTCACAAGTTCCAGTCTGTTCAGCTGCATTGCAGCAAGTGTGGGTAGGCACCAGAGATATAGGCTTGTGGCGCTGAGGCACAGCCAGGGCTTGTCCAGTAGGCAGATTTCAAGGAGTCAGGCTTGTGAGATGCAACCATTGGGCCAAGTTGTGATATCTTTGAAGCAGACAGACCGTCAGAAGGTTGAAGCAACCATTCGGCCTAGGCATGCGCAATGCGCAACATTGATGTATACTCTGGAAAGGTACCATCATTTTACGCATCTACTTTGTGCGATGACGTGAGGTGTATTCAACTTCAAACGTCTCGCTTGTGCGGGGCCGCTGTGTAGGGCGGACACAGGGAATGGGGGAGAGAGAGAACGACACAAACGTTCACCGAGCAGAGCCGAAGAAGGCGAACGTGAAGACTCATAAGAAGGTTTGGGAGACTGAACTGATGGGACCTTGGAAGGTCCATCTGGAGCAAGTCCAAGCGCATGCGCCAGCTCCAAATGATCGGGATGCTGGGTGCTGTACTAGACGCAAACGCGCAACCACACCACAGACGACCAGAAGTCAGTGGTTGTAGCTAGTTAAATCGACGACTAGTCTGATACTCCAACTCACGTGCTCGACAGCTAGCCTTGGCTTGGCTCGTCGACCTTCTTTCAATCTACTGGTTGTCCTTCGGGGCTTCGCGAAAACCGAGCAAAGCGATCAATGATCTGATCGGCGTTTCAATGTGGCGCAGCGGCACTTACTGCCCTCAGAGTCTTCATCCGTCTTGCCCTTCTCCTTTTCGATAGCCATAGTGACACGCAGATCAATGCGGTCAAAGACTGGGATAGGGATAGAAGAAGCAACGCAGACCTTAGTTTGGAATTGTTCACAGACCTTGAGCTGCTCGCTCTGCCTTCTCACCTACGGTGGGAGCAAGACCAAGCTTGAATCATGCTCTCTGCTTCTTCGTGCCATTTCCAAAAGTACAGGAATGCATCGTCTGTGGAGATTGCGATCATAAGTGCCAAGGATGCAGCTCTCAGGTGGCTGCAAAACTCACCGTCTTGCGTAAGCTTTGCAAGTCGGTTGGTGGCAAACATGAGACTTGCATCGAAGTTCCCTCATGGTTTGCTTGGCATTGTGGGGCTCTCTGCTGTTGCGAGCATCCATCTGCTGTTTGAATTTGCTAGCAAGATTGCGAACCCAAGTGCAAAGCTTGTCCAGAAGGCTCAAGTACAGGAATGCACCGTCTGTGGAGATTGCAATTGTTAGTGCCAAGGATGCAGCTCTCAGGTGGCTGCAAAACTCACCGTCCTGCGTAAGCCTGGCAAGTCGGTCGGTGGCAAACATGAGAGCCCAATCGAGCTCCCCGCAATCGCATCGAAGCTCCCTCATGGCTTGCTCGGCATTTTCGGCGTCTCCGCTGTCGCGAGCATGGATCTGCTGCTTGTATTTGCTGGCAAGATTGCAAGCCCAAGTGCGAAGCTCGTCCAGAAGGCTCACGACGCTCGGGAGGCCGTGATAATTGGTGTCCGCAGCTTGTAGGATTTCGTTGACGTTGTCAACAGAGAGTTTGTTGGCCACCAAGAGATTGCGCAGGACAGCGGCTAGTGCGCCATGTCAATTGCTCTTGTGAGCAACGTGCTACTGCTGGTACTTGCTAGCAAGATCACCGGCCCAAGCACGAACGTTGGGAGGCCTTCCTGCCAAGCCAATTGCTTCCTACCTTTCTCTTCCCATGCCTTTTCAATCACGCTTGTCAAGATGGCAAGTGAGCAAGGCAGGAATTCCAGCAAGTCTGTCTGCCTCCAACACCCTACTGCAACTAGCCAGCTTCAGCACAGCACTGCTGCTACAATGAAGCAGAAGTGCGGCTATGTCCCAGTGGCAGAGCGTTGTGGAACCATCGACAAGCAACTCAAGCCTTCGCGATTACGCTCAGCCTTCCCGCAAAGCCAATCGTATCACACCTTCTTCCTTTAAAGCCTTCTTC
>NW_020290183.1:0-14595 GCF_003144195.1 Ceraceosorus guamensis | reverse complement strand
GGGCTTGAGGAGGGGTAAAAGTCGCGAGTAGGATTTGTGCCTCGCAGAAGAAAGTCTCGAGTACCGCTCGCTGCTGCTGCTGCTAGCTGCACGTCTGCACGTCTGCGCGCTACCCCTCGTGAACAGCGACTTGCTCTCTTCGCGTCTATCGGTCGAGGATGCATGCATGGGGGGCAATGTCTCGCGACCGCGACCGCGACCGCAACTGCCTCTCCTTTTACGGAATCCAGCACCGGCAACTCGTGCAGACACGTGATGCGAACCACGATGGCACTCCTTGTCTTTAGCATACAAGAGACACGCTCGTCCGGCGTGTTCGCATTCGCATTCGCATTCGCATTCGCGTTCGCGCATCCCAAGCGAGCGGAGGTTGGTTGCCTTGCGCTCGCTCGCTCGCTCGCTCCCTCCTCGCACGCACGCACGCACGCGCTTCACATCAAGCTCTCCCTCGCCCCCACCTCCCTGCTCGCCTCCCCATCCGGAAATCTAGCCGCTCTTCCGCCCTTTTCGTCTCCCGCAAACTCTCCATACACGCCCCTCAAGCGTTCCCTCTCCGAAGCCGGCACGCTGGGCCGCGTGGTTCGGAGGGATTTGGAAATATGCGCGTCCGTTACGCCGGCGCTGGCGCTGGCGCCTGACGCTCCTCCTCCACTTTTTTCCCCCGAGCGAGCGCCGCCAGTGTGTGATGGAGCGTGGGATGTGCGGGATGCTAGGGTGCTGGAGAGGATCGTCTGCACTCTTTTCAGCTGGGCCATTCTCTCCGCTGCGCTCTTGATGTTTGTGCTCCCGCTCCCGCCCGCTTCGTTCAAGTCGACGAGTCGGATCCTGTCCATGTCCACATCCACCGTCTTGTCGCCGCCGCCGCCGCCGCCGCCGCCGTCGGCGGCAGGCCTAGGAGCGCGCTCGACGGCCTCGTGTATGGTCTCCAAATGAGCATTGTAAAGCAGCGCTTGCAGATCCGCACCGCTAAAGCCTTCCGTCTCCCTCGCCCACCGTTCCAAATCCACCTCTGCATGCAGACGGATCTTTTTCGCCACGGCTCGCAGGATATCCAATCGATCGTCGATGTCGGGCATATCGCACAGCAGGGACTTGTCCAGCCTGCCAGGACGCAAAAGCGCGCTGTCGATCAGGTCCGGTCGAGAAGTGGCGGCGAGGACATAGACGCCATCCAGTCCCTCTGCTCCGTCCATCTGCGTGAGCAGCTGATTCACCACTCGATCCGTCACGCCCGTACTATCGTGACCGCTGGGGGCGAACGAACAAATGCGCGCGTGCCAAACGAACAAGTCGCGTCAGCCCGTGCGAACACCTTGCGCGCTTTTGCGGACGTTTGCCAAAGGACGCACCGCTTAGGAGCAATGGAGTCGAACTCGTCGAAGAAGAGCACGCAAGGTTTGGCAGCTTGAGCGCGGTCGAACAAATCGCGCACCTGGATGCGTGGGGCACATAAGAAATCCCCCAGAGATTCAGCGCTCGACGCGACTTGACACGCACGCGCCCCCTCGCATCCGCCACTCACGCTCTTTTCGCTGGCTCCGATATACTTGTTGAGAATTTCGGGACCCTTGACAGAGATAAAGTTCAATCCGCACTCTTTGGCCACAGCGCTAGCCAAGAGCGTCTTTCCGCATCCAGGGTATCCGTAGAGCAGCAATCCGCTCCTCAATCTCAACGGGCAATTCTTGAAAATGGCCGCGTACTTGGTGGGCCATTCGAGCGTCTCTCGAAGCGTTTGTCGCGTCGCTTGCAGTCCGCCTATATCGCTCCAAGCTACGCTGGACGTCTCCAATTTCACGTCGCGCAGATTCAACGGCACGAAACCATGCTGTGCCGCATCGAAATCCGACATGCCAAGCGTCAAACTCGTCTGGCGAGGCGGGGGCGCGCGCGCGGGCGCGGGCGCGGAAAAACGAGCGCAGGCCGCAAGCGGGCGTATTGTCAGCTTCTACCACTGCGGCGCTCGCCCCAGTCACGCCTCACCTCGCTCTCCACTTTTGCGACGCGTATAGCAGCCTGGTGCGCGGCCCTCTCGACCAGATCTCGCAGATCCGCAGGACAGTACCCTTCCGTCTTTCCCGCCAGCTGCACCACATCCAGCGCAACGTGCTGCTGCTGCTGGCCCTGCTGCTGCTCTTTCATCTTGGCTGATCGCTCACGCACCAGTGCCCCGATGATCTGTCGCGGCGCGAGCGGTGGAATGTAAGCGCACGTCTACGCCCATGCGCGCGCGCGCGCGCGCGCTCGCCCGCCCCACTCACCTCTTTTCTAGCCTGCTTATCCGGCGTCTTGATCTGCAGCGTCAACTTGAATACGTGCGAATTAGCAAGCTCCTTGTGCACATTGCCGTTGCTAGAGCACAGCAGCAGCACGTTGCTCTCCCTCCTCTGCACCGCAGCCAGCAACGTCTCTGCCGAGAATCTAGCATGCGTTCCTTCTGCATGCTCCACCTCTGCCGGACAAACACGCTCCACATCGTCCAGCCAGAGCACACTGGGAGCGCACCAGGCAGCAGCATTGACCCATTCGCGCACTTTGCTGCGCAGAGCCGCTGGTCGGAGTTCGGAGTAGTGCGCGCAGTCGATGCGGATCGATGCGATGCCGTGCGCTTCCATGGAGCGGCACAAGGATCGACAGAATGTCGACTTGCCCGTTCCCGATGCTCCTGTAACGTGAAGCGCTCCGCTGGCTCGCGTATTCATCTCTGTCCCCCGACCTGCTTGGAGCGCTGCGAGGCGCTGAGAACGCAGCGCAGTGTAGAGATGGCTGTACGCGCGATCCATCAATCCGCTCATCCCAGACAGCTCCTCTTCCTCGTCACTCTCCACGACCAAGTCTGGCTCATCCAGCTCTGCGCTAGGCGTAGAAGGTCGAGAAGAAAAGCCAGGAGAAGCTGAGGAGAAGCTGCGAGGGAGCATCACGATGTTTGTGTGTGTGCGCGCGCGCACGTGTGAGCTTCCTTGCATCTCATGGCCCACCCCTTCCCCTTTCGCTCACCTGACCAGCTCCCAATCGCGCGCGCCCAGACCTTGCTGCACCGCCTTGCCCAGCACGACATTCCTATCGAGCACGTGCTCGCAGACGTGCCAGACGACCGATCGCGTAGGCCTAGCAGCCTGTCCATCCGCATCCGCATCCGCATCCGCATGCGCATCCTCTTTTGCCCCTCTTGCCTTGCCCACACCCGGTCGGACATGCGCGGCCGTGGGACACTTGACCAGCGTCAAGGCCGCCTTTCCGCACGTGCCCTCTTCGTCGGAGCCTAGAGCGAGGGAGAGGAGCTGGGCTGTGCGTCTGCTCACCCAGATGCATGTGGGTGGAGGAAGGGATGGCGTCGGGCTGCTGCTGCTGCTGCTGCCGCTGCTGCTGTTGCTGAGTTTGGCGGGCAGGATGCGATGCAGCTGCTTGGACAGCGTGGCGAGGGCTTGTGCAGCTGCGCTGGCTGACGAGCTCGGTGAAGCAGTGCCAGCGGTGGCGGTGTTGGAAGAATGGATGGCGTGGTGTTCTGCGGCTGCCGATTCCGCGGCAGATTTGCGCACGCGAGGAGCGACGATGATCTCGGTGTCTGTGGTCAATTTCACAGCTCTCGCTGCAGAAGCTCCATCGTGCGCCGCGCTGCCAGGTTCCGTCGAATCTGCGGGGTTGTGGTGGGGGGGGGGAAAGGGGTTGCGTGCGCGGACGCGTGTGTGTGTGTTTTAGCATTGGCGTTGTTGGCGTTGGCGTTGACTGCAGGCCGACTGCGGGCGCGCGCCACGCCACTCACCGACGTGGAAAGCGCAACTGGAATGGGCGCCTGTGCGCGTACCCAGCGCGACGTGTATCACGCTGCCGGTTTTGGCAGCCCTGACCTGTGCCAACAAGTGCTCCTCCACCATTCCAGCATTCGCGCTCAGCATTTCCCAATCGTCTGGCGTGAGCGGCGTGACTCGAAGACGTGTAGCGATGGGCAGAGGAGGCGAACGCAAGAGGATCAGGTGCAGCGTTTCGTGCGGTTGGAGAGGTGGGGAGAAGGATGCTGCCAAGAGCGGGGAGAGCGTGAGAGGTGGATGTGCGGGTGCGGGTGCGGGTGAGGATGTGGATGCGGATGCTGGTGCAGGCGAGGCGCTGGAAGTGGCAGAGGAGGGCAGACCGCTCCATCCAGCATACACCACATCCCTTCTCGTCGTTGTGTGGTGCGGGTGCGGGTGCGGGTGCGGGTGCGCATCTGCATGCTGCTGCTCATCTTTGCCCTCCCGCTCCCGCTCCCGCTCCCGCTCGCCCACCAAGCGGGTCAGTTCCAGCACGATGGATTGAGCTGCAATGTTGCGCGCCAGCAGCGGTTCGTACAGCAGCGAGGGGAGGTGTGCGAGGGAAGAGCGCAGTGAAGCGTCCAGCACTGCGCTCACTTGCGTCGCTTTCTTTGATCGCCGAGGTGCGTGGGCGGATGCGTGCGCGTGGGCGGATGTGCTCGGGTGCGACATGCTGGGGGGAAAACACTTGAGCGTGGGAGGGGAGGTTTGCGGTGCTGTGCTGTTGGCGGCGCTGATTGCGGTTGAGAAGAAAGGATGCGATGCGCGTTTGCGGTTGAGAAGAAAGGCTTAGCATTCACAATTGCGGCTGCTGCCTGCTTCTCATCTTGCACCGCACCGCACCGGCCAGCCCTCGCTCGCTCGCTCGCTCGCTCCGGCCGGCCCGCGTGCAAGCCGAATCAAGGGTTGCGCCGCCTTCTCGCACGATACAGTCACGAGTACAGAGTACACGGGCGGCAGCAATCAAGAATCATCATATGCAAGTCACGCGCGACTTTCGACTTGCAACTCCGCGGAGATGAGGGCATGGCACGCGCGGGCAGGCAGGGCATGCATATGCAAAGCTGTCCCAATTAACCGCACCGCACGTTCCCTTGCCTTGTCTGCCCCTCCACTTTGGGGGATGGCAATGGGATGGAATGGGATGGGATGGGATGGGATGGGATGGAGGTGCAATCTGAATCACGAATGTCAATCGTGAATGGCAATGAGGAGTCACGAGTGCGAGTGCGAGTGCGGGTGTGCGACGAGCGTAAAGTGACTGCGAATCGCGAATGCGAGCTCAAAAGAGTGCGAGTGATGAGCATATTCGCGCTCCCCTTTTGGTCTACACGCACCACCACCACCGCGCACCCACCGCGCACCACACTCACGACTCTGGATCCATCACAGCCCACAGCCCACAGCCCCCACCCAAGCATGATGCGCTGCTGTAAGATGTGGACACGCAACAGCGCGCCCTCTCTTGCGCTCGCCCTCTCGCTCGCCTTCAGCCTGGCCATCCTCGCAGTCGCATGCACAGCACAAGCCTCGCAAGCGATCCTGCGCAGCGACAGCGACAGCGACAGCGACAGCCTCGACTCCTCCTCCTCCTCCTCCTCTTCCTCTTCTCGCCGCGGCGCGCGTCCTTGGAGCTCTTCACCGCGCTTCGCGGTGGATTACTATCCCGCTCAATGGCACGCCTCTCTCTGGCACTCTGACGCGAAGCTCATGGCTCGCAGCAACATCACCCACGTCCGCATCTCCGAGTTCGATTGGGCCATGCTGGAGCCGAGGGAAGGCGTATTTAATTGGACCTTGTTGGATGCCTCGTTGGACGCGCTGCGTGCGCACGGATTGAAAGTCATCCTGGGCACGCCTACAGCTACGCCGCCCGCTTGGGTGGTGCGGCGGTACGATGTGCTGCCGAGGGATGAGTATTTGAGGCAGAGACATTTCGGAAGCAGACGTCATTACAGCTTCTCCTCGCAGCACTTTAGAAGCTTGAGCAGCAACATTACGCGCGCATTGGCAAAGAGGTACGGTATGCATCCCGCAGTGGATGCTTGGCAGGTGAGTCTGCATGGAGTGGAGCTGTGAGGGTGCAATCAGTGGAATTGGATGCGCGCGGTGATCGGCGGCACTCACGCCCCCGCACCCCCGCCCCGCAACCCCGCACCCCGCCCCGCCACGCGCAATCAAGCTGGACAATGAGCTGGGCTGTCACAATACAGTGCGCACATACGACCTGCACGCCACGCGCGCCTTTCAACGCTGGCTGGCGCGCAAGTACTCGGACGACATTGCCCTGCTGAACGAAGCGCAAGGAAGAGCCTTTTGGAGCGAAGCGTACGAGAGTTTCGAGGATGTGCGCGCGCCCAGCTTGACGGTGACGGAGGATAATCCGGCATTGCGCATGGATTGGTTGAGATTCAGCAGCGAACAGGTGGCCGAATTTGCGCGCGAACAGGTGGATGTCATTAGGCGATACTCTGATCGTGTGAGTGCGTGCGTGCGTGCGTGCGTGCGCGCGTGTGTGTGTGGGTGGGTGTGTATGCGCGCCACTCATCCTCTCTCCCTCACCCTCCCAACCTCGCACCGCACGCAAGCCCATCACCACCAACTTTTTCGGTTCATTCGAATTCGACCATCACGCTTTTGCCAAACGAACAGGCATCGACTTCGTCACGTGGGACTCGTGAGTAGGAGCGCGCGCGCGTGTGTGTGATGCGCGAAAAGGGAGAGAAAGGGGAAAAGGGAAAAGAGGGGGCGGGGCGGGCGAGGCGGGCGAGGCGGGCGAGGCGGGCGAGGCGGACACCTTTTTTCGAACTTTCTGCACCCAGCAGCCCGCTCAATAGATGCCCCGCCCCGTCCCGCTCCGCATCCGCATCCGCCATCCAGGTACCCGCTAGGCTACACCGAGGCTACACCGTGGGTCAAGGAGCAGGACAAGATCACCTTTGCCAGGACTGGAAGACCCGATGCGCAGAGCCTGCATCATGCCATGTGAGTTCGCTCACACTCCGACTCGAGGCCAGACCAGGCGAGGCGAGGCGAGGCGAGGCGAGGCGTGTGCAGGGATGAAGAGCTAGCTAGCTGGCTGGCTGCCCATGCAGCCTGGTCGGCAACAGGCACGCACGCACGCGCGCCCGCACGCTCGCTCGCTCTCATCGTGCTCACGCTCCACTCAACTTTCCCACACCCACAGCTACCGAGGCGTAGCTGGTGCAGCACGTGGTCAAGCGAGCGGCGAATGGGGTGGTGAGTTGGAAGCGAGCGGGGGGGTTAGCTAGCGATTGCCCATTGCGCTCGCTGCGACGGGGTCCATGCTCACATTTCGCATTTGATCTGGGCCAACGACGGGACCGCCTTGTCCCTGCACGCGTCGCGCGCGCCAGTGATGGAGCAGCAACCAGGACCAGTGAATTGGGCGCCTGCCAATCCCTCTCCTGCACGAGGCATGATCCGACTATGGTTGCTCGAAATCTTTGCGCACGGAGGATCTCTAGCGAACATCTTCAGATGGAGGCAGGTCCCCTTTGCTCAGGAACAGATGCACGCTGGCATGATGCGACCTGACAATGTGCCGGATGCGGCTTGGCACGAACAGCAGGCGGCGGCGAGGGATGTGCGGGCGATGGAGCGCGAGGGTGTTTTGAGTCGCCGACCCGGCGGCGGCGATGGGGATGGGGATGCTGCTGCTGCTGCAGAGGAGCATCCCCTGCGATGGACTTTGAACAGAACGACGCCCAAAGTGGCCCTCGTCTTGGATTATACGGCGCCCATGCTGCTGGAAGTCAACCCGCAAGGTGGCAGGTGGGATACCAACACGTTCAAGGATTACGCTTTCCAGTATCCCGAACTGCTTACGGAGTGGTACAGCGCGCTGCGTCGATTGGCGTTGGATGTGGATGTGATCGGACCGGATACGTCGCTAGCGAATTACACGCTCGTCCTTGTTCCTACCATGTGAGAGGTGTGGGCTTGCTTCCGGCGCCGTCATTCCAAGGCCCTTTGCTCACGCGCTCCACGCGCGCGCACCCGCAGGCCCATCATCTCGTCCGAATTCGACCAACACCTAGCAAATTACAACGGAACGGCAGTCTTTGGTCCTCGCACAGCATCCAAAACCTCCAACGTATCCATTCCACACGGACTAGCCCCGTCCAGCGGAGCCTTGCGGGATCGCATGCCGCTAAAAGTGGTGCGCGTCGAATCTCTGCGCAAAGGGCTCGACGATAGCGTCTCGTTGCAGCAGCAGCAGGGGGCAGCAGCAGCAGCAACGTATGCCGTCGATACGTGGTCCGAATGGCTCGAGTGCGAACGGGACAATGTGCGAGCTAGCGAGCCTTCGCCAGTCTTGTACCACACGTATCGCGCGGGAGAAGCAGCTTCGTGCGAGCACATCACGTCGGACGCAAAGGTGCGTAGCAGCAGCCCACATCTATAGCCCCCCGCTTCAAACACACACGTTCACGCCGACAGAGAACGCTCACGCTCACGCACACGCCTGCCTACCCCACTCAATCAACGCAGCACACAATCTACCTAGGCTACTATGCCCGCTCCAACTCTCTCATCCCCCTCTTTGCCTCTCTCGCCGCTCGTCTGCGCATCCAAAACGTTCTGGACCGTCGACCTAGCGCATCGGAAGATCTGGGAGAGTACGTGCGACTCGCGAGGTACGCTGATACGCTCTTTGCTTTCAACTACGACGACAAGAGGACGCGAGAGGTGCTTGGTGTGCCGAGCGATGCGATCAGCATCTTTGGGCAAGAAGAGCAAGAGGATCACACCATCGGTCCTGCGGGTGTTCGCGCGTGGAAACTGTCCTAGCGCACGCGCGGGCGCGCGGGCCGCCAGATCGAAAGCGGGCGTGGATCTGGAATGCATACATTTCGCCCCCCATACGCTCGACTTCGATGGAACGCCGCCTCAGGGCAAGTGGATTCTCGGGGGCGTACGCAGCAGGTGCTGGATCCAATCATGCTCATCGTGCACATCTATAGCATGTTGCTGCTCCTGCGCGGCAAGATGATCGTGAACCTGTGCAGGCTCAAGCTCTGCTCCTGCTGCTGCTGCTGCTGGCAACACGCGCCAAGCCCATTCTGGCGAATGATGCCAAAAGTCGCTCGAATGATGCCGCTCTGCGCGGGTGAGTGCATCGGAATGCGGATGGGAGAGAGGAGGCGAGGGAGCGTACCGATGCAGCCAATCCTGCTGCTCCAACTCTGATTGCGCTACTGTTGCAGCAGCTTGCCCTTCTCCACCCGGCGACGCAGAGTGAGGGCGCTGGTCGTTCGTGTTGCTGTGCTCGCGAGCATGCCCTCCTGGAGTGTGCAGTGCGTGCGCCTGCTCTCCCTCCGTCTGGGCCGTATCTGGAGAGGCGGCGGCTGCGTGAGCAGCCGAGTCGACAGTGGGCGGACTGTTGGACGCCACGGCGTCTCCCCCGGAGCCGGAGAAGCTCACTGCATACCAGCGCGAGGTGTGCGCCGCACCGGTATGGTGGTGCGTCTGATCTGGCGCTGCGCTTGCTGCTCCTGCTGGACTTTGCAGAACTCGCGTTGCGGAGGATGCTGCGGAAGGTGCGTCTCCCGTCTGCTCCGCTCGCGTCACCCCAGAACCGCTAGATTCACCAGCGCCCCCAGAAGGCGTCGTTATCGCATGCTCCCCATCTGCTCCTTGCGCGCCAAGTACGCGCGCAGGCTCGATGCGAATCCTCCTTGTTTGGCGTCTAGGTCGCTTGGTTGCACTATGATGCCGCTCCGGCACGCCTGTCTCGCTCAGATAGAATCGGGGAGATGCGATGGGACGAGCCATGCTGGTGATACGGTGTGCCGGAGCCTCATCCTCAGCCACGTGCGCAGCAGCCACTTCTAGCCTGGTCCGAGTCTTGTCGTGCTTGGCGCGTTGATTGGGATCCCACGAAATCTGGACGCGCGGTCCGTTCAGATTGTTGCCCTGCGGCGGCTTGACGTCCCCGATCGGCTTTGCTCTAAAGTGCTGGCCAGCGTCGCGCATGGTCATTCCTTTGTCAGGATACATGCGGTCCAAGTCGGTCCGACTGGCATGCACGTGCGCTTTGGGTCCGGGATCCGTCGGATCGATGATCCTCCAATTCCTCAGGAACCTCGTGCCCGGCTTTTGATAGATCTTGTGTCCCTTGTACGCGATGCCCGTGCTCGAAAACCCACCGCCTGCAATCTTCGTGTAGGTCTTGTGCTTCTTGCCTCCAGCTTCCTTGTACAACACAGCTTCAAAGTGCGGCACCGGCTCATCAGGTCGAGAGTTGAGCCCCTTTACAATCTGTGCGCCGGCCGCCGCGAAGTCCGAAAGCCGAAAATCAGGGCTCCCCGCGACACGCCGCAGACACTCGATGCCGCCACTCACCGTCACCTTTGTCGTCTGTGGATGGTATTTCTGCGCATAGTGCTTGACGCTGGCGCCAATGACGTCGATGTAATCTTTCTCCGATAATGGCCTTGCGCTCACATTGATCTCACGGGTCTCTGCAGAGGGTATCGCGGCTTGAGCGTCATGCGAAGCGGGAAGCATCCTACCGCTTGCTGGAGTGTTGGTCAGGTCCTCGTACAAGCGAGTCGATGGTCGCGTAGGATGAGGAGGTGAGCTACCCTTGCCGATACTCTCGTCGGTGACGCTAACATCTCTGAACCACGGCGCAAAGGTCCTGGCGCGCGCGATGTTCGCATCGGGGGAGCGGTAGTAAGCGTCGAAATTTTCGGTACGATGTCTGCTCCTGACTGCCGTCTCTGGTGCGAGAAAGATGTGATGATCCTCGTACGGCACGCCTGCGCGCTTTCTTCCCATCAGCGTACGAACCCTCACCACGTTGCAAAAGATGAAAGGTGACTCACCCTTGGATGTAATACCACCACCCGGTATGATCTGATCGCCCTTCCACACCTCGGCCTTCAAATGAACGAGCGGTTCGTGGAGCGTCTTTCTGAATGAGCTCTACACCTGCGCGTACGCGCTCGCGACTCGTATCAACATTCGACCCCTTGCCGCTCCGACGACTGCACCCACACTCACGCGCATATGCGTCGCATCGGGATGAAAGTGCTGCTGGTAATGATGAGCTGCCACTCTGATCGTATCTTGACGCACTCTGCCTTGAAGGTATACCCCATCAAACGCGACGTGCAGACCATGGACGCCGTGCAGCGGTGCACCAGGCATCCTTTGAATGCTGCTAGCGTCGAAATTTGGGTGACCTGCATTCGAAGGGATGAGGTGCTGAGCGGGCAAGTCTTTTTGACGTACGACCGTCGTCTCTATGCGTTCTTGCTTGCGTCTCGCATCGATCTTCCATTGCTTGCTAGGCGAGTCAATATGTGATTCGTCAACGCTGCCTTTGACATACTGTTGCAGTGTTGCAGGTGCACCACTGCCATAGAGAGGCACGGCGCTGCAGAGCGCAAAGAC
This sequence comes from Ceraceosorus guamensis, assembly GCF_003144195.1. Taxonomy (NCBI): domain Eukaryota; kingdom Fungi; phylum Basidiomycota; class Exobasidiomycetes; order Ceraceosorales; family Ceraceosoraceae; genus Ceraceosorus; species Ceraceosorus guamensis. Next base: position 3,382 of record NW_020290183.1, on the reverse strand, counting down.
CGAGGTTGCGAGGAGCAAATGGCAGTGCCAGCGCGTCGCTCGCGGGTCCGCCATGATGATCGAGAGAGGGGAAGAGCGATGGTCTCATCTTGTGGGGAGCACCGGCTACGACAAGCGACAGTCCTTTACGTGACTTCTCATCCACATACGCCGCCCCGCTGCAGAGACTGCAAGCAGAAAGCAAAAAGTCACCGCGACAGCGTGATAGCATGGTGGCGGCCTGAGACGGGCACCCAAAAAAATCCCTCCGCTTGTGTCGCGGTCGCAAAGTTCGATGGATGGATGAGTGGCTCGATCGAGGAGAACTTGAGAATGCGATCGCGAGCGGATCGCATTTCGTTCATGTCTGCTACGATGCAAGACGTTTTCGAGATAAGCCAAACGCGTATTTCGGCATCGCGCTCATTGGCTTCAAAACACACTTTCGCTCGGTGGCGAGATGCGTGACTGCGGCCCCACTGACCACCTCTTTTTTCAAGAACTCGCTCTTTGCTGATCGTGGTGGCGCCCCAGCGGCAGCGAAAGAGGTGCGCGAAGAGGGTGTGGCGAAGCTCTTATCTCTTTGTGGGGGGCACTATCATTGTATGACGGACTGCAGGTTCACTGAGCATGAACATGCGGGAGCTTCGTCCAGCGCATGAAGGGACCACAGTCGACGTGACAAGAAGCTCTGCTACGCCGACAGCCACTTCACTGCCGATCGCCAGAGGGATCGGCAAATTTCGCGGGGACGCGCGTAGCTGCTGCCACAGATGAAGGTGTGCGATCGATCGATGGGATTTTTGTTTTTTACAATGGTGCAATGGATTCGTGCAATTGTGAATCTCGACGTCATTCCTGACCCGCCCGCGCGCGCGCCTTAACATTTTCTCCTGCATTCTCGGCGCCGCTTCCGGACTTGGAGCTTTAGCTCCCCGTCTCGCGTCTCGCTCGCAGCCACAATGCACAGACTACGGCAGGTGCATCCTCGGAGGAGTCTTGAGAACGCGCGATATCCAATCTTCCGTAGAGGCAGAGGCATCGGAAGAGGCGGGCGAGTGCGCGAGGTATGCTTCGTCCACAACACGCTCGCGATTCGGACTCGTGGCAGCATGCGCGTGCTGCTGGGTGTCAAGGGTGGAGTGCGGCGGAGGGCTTATGTGCGCAGCAGCGGCGGGCTGGATGCGCAAGATGGAGGGATGCGAATCACCGCGCTGGTGCTCGGTGTCAATTGTCGAGCGAGACGGATCGCCTTGCGCATGATTCGTGGCTATGGCGATGTGGTGGAGCAGCGGCAGCGAATCCGTGTGCGCGTGCTCGGTGCCAAAGATGGATTGGAAGGGGAAATGCACGTGCGCATGCTCGGCTCCAAAGAAGGTGTGCAGCTGGTGCATCGCATTGTGCTCGGATGGAAATGTTTGTTGTGAAGGATGCACAGACGCACGCCAGTGCGGCAAGTGCTCGTGCTCGTGCTCGTATCCGTGCCTGTGCCCATACCCGTGCTCGTGCTCGTGCTCGTGCTCGTGCTCGTACAGGGTGTTGCCGGAAGGCAAAGCTTCTGGCAAAGGAGGCAGATCGGTCGGAATTGTGTTTGCAATCGCGTGTTGTTGCCCAAAGAAGCGATGCACCATGTCCAGGTTGTGAGCGACAAGACGATCAGAGCTAGATGATGCTCTTACAGAAGAGGCGTGCACCTTTGATGGTCTTTCGGGACTAAGCTCGCCGGAAAGTCCGAGCATGCTCCGATGAGAGTCTGATCCCGATGTCGATGCCGACGATATGCTCAGTCCAGACCTAGACTCATCGGGCAAGGTGTCGCGCGATGGTGATGTTGCTGAGGAAGGCGATGAAGAAGCAGCAGCAGCGGCGGAAGGGCCATTCAGCCCCCTCATCATTTCCGCCCTGGAAGGTCTTCCTCTTTTTTTTCGTGGATTTGTAAGCCACTTTCCATCCTTGTGCACGCCCACATGAGGTCTTCCCCTATCCCTGTGCAAGCCGAGGAAGCGAGGGTGGGATCGCCAGAGATTGGGATCGTGCGCATACCTGACGCTCGACTCCAAGATGGACGGCTTCTCCTTGAGCGCTTCAGCGATCTCCTGCTCGCTCGGCGCACCCTCTATCTGCCGCCATGGAGCGGGAGCCGCTGAAGCTTTGTTCGGCTTTTCTCTCGTGATGCTGTTGAGCTTCGATGGCACGCCAGCCTGAGCCTGCGCCTGCGTATGTGCCGACGGAGCGTCGGATTGCAAAATCTGAGGGTGGAGTCCCTCAAGAGGGGCAGCTACCCGCTCGGCCTGCGCATTCGGCGCTGTCGATTCGAAAAGCGTGTGTGCTCGTAAAGACTTCTTGGGCGCTTGACGTTTTCGCTCCTGAATGGGCGAGTGCGAAGGAGCCTTTAGGGTCCTGCCCTTCATCACGTGGCCAAGGTAAGCCTGATGATGTTCGAACGACTCGTTGCTCGCATCATTGTTGGGAAAGAGGTGATCCAAATCGGTCCTGCTGGATCGAACATGCGCCAACGGCCCGGGATCGACGGCGGCGACGTTGAGATTTTTGATCTTGAAGCTCGTGCCGGATTTTTGAAAGACGTGATGCAATCCTGAAAAAGCTTTGCCTTGGCTGGTGAAGCCGCCGCCTGGGATGGGATACCTTTCTGCGTCGTACATCTTCACCTTGTAGTGCGGCTTTGGCTCATCTTTTGACAGCGAGGTCAGACCTTTGACCAGCTGCAACGTCCGAAGCACGCGCACGAGCACGACCTGTTCGCATCAGCAGTCGACGTGTCATTCCGCTTCGCTTGATCGGCCGCACTCACCGTAACGCTCCTGGCTTCGGGATGATACTTTGCCGCGTAATCGTGCATGCTGTCCAACGTCACATCGTAGTAGTCTTTGGAGGTGATGCGCGTGCCGCCCACTTCCAATTCGTGCGCTCTGCCCACCGCGTGCGGTATTCTGGCCGCTTCGGCAAGCCCAGCAGGCAAGATCCTACCGCTCGCCGCTGTTCCTGTCAATTTGGCAAAATGCTGAATAGAAGGTCTCTGAGCATTAGGAAGCGTCTTTGCTCGCATCCGCCCCTCCCAGCCCTGCACTTTGCTATCCACAAAGTGCGGCGTGTAGATCTTGGCCTTTTGGCCAGGCTGGTGCTCGTCCGCGTCGAAACGCATGATGGTAAAGTGGCGACCATCCTTGGCCATCATGCGGCCCGTGTCGCTTGTACCGGGTGGCATAAAGATGTGGTGTCCGCTGTAAGCTTTGCCTGTAGATGTGATGCCCGCTCCTTCCAGCGGTCGTAGCCCTTCATACACCAAAGGCTCGCCGTGCCATACCGGCTCATCCTCTGTGCTTCTAAAGCGAGAAGGAAACTGCGAAGCGGAAGCCAAGCAAGCGAGATGAGTTCCCGCCGG
>NW_020290182.1:0-14729 GCF_003144195.1 Ceraceosorus guamensis | reverse complement strand
CCCCCCCCCCTCCATCATGCATTCATTCAAGATCATCGCTCTTCTTCCATTTGCGCTCCTCGCAGTCGCTTCTTTTGCCAGCGCCACCTCTACCGTAGAGAGCAGCAGCGCTCTAGAGCCGCGTCTAGCTGCAGGAGTCGGCAGGGCAGCGGTTCAGATCGGCAAGGTATTGGCAAGGATCGTGGAAGAGGTCATCAAGGATGTGGAAGCGGACAAGGTCAAGAGGGCAGATCAAGCTAGGGAGACTGTAGATCGCATGGCTCGCGAGTATCCCGATACGAACTTTTTGGCAAGTCATGTGGAGATGGACAACAAGTTTGGAGGTGTGGAGAAGCAGGATTGGGCCCATGATCACTTCGAGGTCGATATCAAGGTGGGAGGAACGATCGGGTTCGAAGTGAGTAGTCCTTTTCCCCTCCAAGTCTCTCGCAGTAAATGCGCGCATGAAAGTAATGTACCTGACTGAGCCCAAATGCAATCACGCACTTCTTGCCCGTCTCGCAGCTCTGGGGCTTTCAAGATGCGGTCATCAAGCGCAAAGGAGACGGCGGTGCGCTCAATTGGGCTTGGACCGGTGTTCTGGAAAAGGATCCGGAGGAGAATGGTTCGCTGCTCACGTTTGCTCGACGCAAGCATTAAGAGCCACCGTTGCCCACGCTATGCGGCCACGCTTGGCTGATACCGCACACGGACTACGTGGTGTACTTGATATCATTCAAGTGTGATGAAAACTCAACCACAGCACACGAGTGAATCTCTCTCTCTCTCTCTCTCTCTCTCTCTCTCTCTCTCTCTCTTCAGCTGTGTGCTTGGCTGCGCGTGACTCGAAGCCAGGATCCAGGACCGTGGGTGACGATATGGCCGGCTCGAGGGCCATCGTAATGATAGACTTTCATCAAAGTGTCCGCCATGCCCTGATTACGCAGCCCTCGTTGCTGCGCGCGGCATTGGGGGCAAGCAAATAAGCAGACGAAAAGCGGATCAGAGTTCCGAAGCGAATGGCGTTCGTTGCGCCGCCCCCACCCTCCACTCTTCATATCCCCCTCCCGCCAGCAGCACTCACAAAGTCGAGGGGGGAGATGGCGCGGTCGGTCGGCTGAGCGCCGTGTTGCAGGAGCCATCCACGCTCGCTATCGAAGATGTGCAAAGGCCGTGCTGAATCGTGAGCATGACTCCACTTGAGCGTATGCTTGTCAGGGATCTGAGACGGGATCAAGACAAAGGCAAAAATCAATGTCAGGGGGATACAGGTCAGCGTGCGCGGAAAGATCTCGCGCGCGGGGTCTGACTCACCTCGACGTGGCGATCGAATCCCAAGCTGTTTCTGATGTGCGCCGCGCCCATGCGCGACAGCAGCGTGTCAGTATTTACCAGCTAGCGCAATCTCGGATCCCCCCCCCCCCCCCCCCCCTGCTGCTGCTCATTTTGCGCGCGGCTGGCTCACTTTGGCAGAAAGTCGCCTTGCGATATCTGAGGATGACCATTCACGTGGAAGCCGTTCAATTTGGGCGCTCCGATGATCGCGCGCTGCGGAGGTGGGGGATGAGGGGGGGGTGGGACAATTCTCGTCAGCTGTGAAAGCAGCGTCAGCCTCGACAGTACCTTTTTGTTGCGCACTGTCGCACCTTTTCGATCTCGTACGAGGTGGCACGATCGCTGAGAGGAGCGGACATCGTGCTATGGCTAGACAGGGCGTGAGCGAGGGCGAGGGCGCCTAGCGCGCCGTGACAGAAGATGATGGCAGTCGAAGCGAACAGAGCAGCGAAAAAGCCAGTGAACTGCATGTTTGCGCGACGACTGGCTGTCCAAGAAAGAAGCTGCGTGGCGGTATTCTGCTCGAGCACGTGTGCACACACACACACACAGAGAGAGAGAGAGAGAGATGTTTGCGTGGACCAGCCAAGCTTTCGCGCGAAATGCAGGCGGGGATGGCGGATGCGGAGGAGAGACTTGGCCTGTATTCTTGCAGGCTCACATTCGCGCATTTATACGACTCCGATGCGGCATCGCATTGCGACGCTGCCATGAAGCACCAGTAGTAGTACGTGGTGGTGGCGCATGCAAGATGACTCCTTGACAAAAGTAGTGGCGGGCCTCTGCTCGCCGTCGCAACCCTTGCAACCCTTCATTCAAGTTACGAGCAAGCAGCATGAGCACCATCGAGGCGCGCAAATGATCGGCAGCCAGCTCGCCAATCGGTCTCGCCGAAAGTGTGAGTGCAGTCCAAAGAAAGAGGGGCGGCATCATGCAACCCCTTCTCTGCGTGCGGCGTCGGAAGAAAAGCCTCAGTGATAGAAGGCTTGCTTGCCACCGAGCAGAGGTGGTGGGCGCACGGGCGGGCGGCCAAGAGGCAGCGGAACCCAGCAATCAAGGTTCCATCAGCGAACGCCCGACGTAGACTCGAGACGATCAGATGGCCCGAGCTTCTTCCGACCGCGCGTCTCGTCTGAACTTGGTGGCTGTGCGCCGCTCAATGCATTCACCATTGTTATGACTTTGATCAGCAAAGACGGATGCATGGATACCTCGACGAGGTCGCCCGTGAGAGTTGCCCCCCCGAATTCGCAAGGGCGGGCGAGATTTTCTAACCCAAAAGTGGGCACGACCCGACCCGACCCACCTCTTTGTGATCGGCCAGCGCGCGCATCCTTACTTCCTCTTTCTGCGTCTCGCGAAGTAGACTGCCGCAGCCAGCGCCTCTGTGCTGGACAATACTCACGACTCGAAGATCACGTTAGAGTCGAGTCATAAGGGTCGAGCAATGGTCGAGGCAGGATGAGATTCGCGATTCAAATTCGCGATTCATCAAGATTACGGCTAGAGGCCAGACGGCTACGGGGCGGGTTCACGCAGGGCAGCAGGGCGTTTACGCCTCGGCCACGCGATCACGTGCTGCGCCACCGGCCGTAAAATCACTTTGACTCTTGAGTCTTGACTCTGTTGCGCATGCAGTCCCGAGTCCCGCGACCTGTACAGTTTGAGTCACAAGTGTGACGCACGACGACTGATTCCTCTCTTTCGTGATCCGCGATTCGCGATTGAACGCCCCCGATGGTCCAGCGCGCAAGGACATCGACACCAACCTCCCTCTTCACCCACCGCCACCACCATCACCGCCAAGCTCTCGCTTCAAGCTCAGCTCACGTCCATCGGTCCTGCCCCGCTTCCGACCATCTGTCGTGCCTGCTCCCTTTTACAGGCCCCCGTTGGCGCTGCACTTTGCACGCCACTCGAGAGTCTGCACGCACCCCTTGAAATCACTCCGGCGGGCTCTTCTTGGCGCCGTCTCGGTCCCACACAGGCAAAGGTACATCGCATCCAGCTCTCGTCCATCAGCAGTCACTTCTCTCATCTCCAGCGCAATGGCAGTGGGTGCTGAAGCTGATGCTCAAGAGACCTCCTCGTCTGCAGGGTCATCTCTATTCAAGAAAAAGTCAAGGGGTCCTCGTTTGGTTCGCAAGCGCAGCACATCTCCCAGTGCTGCCGTCACCAGGAGTGGCGAGGGCGAGGGCGAGGGCGGGGGCGTTGTTGGCTCGCATGGCGTGCTCGAAGCGAGCGAGCCGGAGAGCACGTCGGTGGTGCAGAGAAAGAAGACGAGCGCTTACAACCCGCTCAGGCAGGGCACGGGTCGCAAGCGTCAGCGAGTCGGTGGCGAGGGCGATGAGGGGATATCGTCTGGAGATGATTTGGAATCTGGATCGGATGCAGAGTCGAGCAAGCCCGCACCAGCCCATCATCTAGACAGAGCAGGTACACAGAGCAAGGTGCAGTCTCATGCCTGGGCATCAGCTGGAGCGAGCACCTCTTCGGCATATAAGTACGCCGAGGATGAAGCGAGGGGAGCAGTTGCCGTCTCTGTCGACAAGGACTACGGCGGCGACGCAGGCGAAAGTGCCAAGGCGTCGAATGCGGATGGCATGTATCGAGGCAAGGCGGCGTACGATACGTACCTCGAAACGAGGGACAATGGCAAGAGCTCGAGCTTCAATGCAGCGGCAAAAGGTCCCATCAAGGCCACCGCCAATGTGCGAACAGTCACAGTCACAGATTACCAGCCAGACATTTGCAAGGACTACAAGGAGACCGGCTACTGCGGTTTTGGGGATACTTGCAAGTTTCTGCACGACAGGTCGGACTACCTGGCAGGGTGGCAGATGGACAGCCTCTCCAACACCGCTGCGCGTCAGATCGAAGCGGAGGAGTCGGACGAGGAGGAGGAGATTCCCTTCGCGTGCCTGATCTGCAGGCAGCCATTCACCGATCCCATCGTCACTCGTTGCGGCCACTACTTTTGCGCATCTTGCGCCATCAAGAGGTACGCGAAGACGCCCAAATGCTTTGCGTGCGGTGCTCAGACGCAGGGCATCTTCAACTCTGCTACAAAGATTCTGCACAGGATGGAGCGGAGAAGAGAGGCCAAGGCTGATGAAAAGTCACACAAGGGCAACGGCTGGAGTCAGCTAAGTGGAGCAGCACCAGAAGCCGAGGAGGAGGATGAGGGTGGGGAGCAGCTTCTGGACGGGGTTGAGATTGGTGGTGGGGCTGACGAGTACGAGGAAGAGGATTAAGGCGAGCGCTTTTTCGCGAGACGACACCACGCTTCGAGAAGTCGCGCGCGCATACATGCACAGACTAGTGACGGCAGAACAGGTAGGATTTCGTCGCGTCGTTGTCAAGCTATTGTGCCGCTGCCAGTCGCCCAAAGCACCAGCGCCGTGTCCAAGGGAACTCGGCGAGTGGATCGTCGCGCAGCATCAGCGATGCTCACGGCATCGACGGCGCACCTGACTTTCAGGTACTCCAGCCTCACACTTCCGCCCGAGAGGGAAGACTTGGATCGACCAGTCAGCGAAGCTGCACCAGATTGAGGTCCCTGCAACAGCGACATGCTCGAAAACATGGCATCGGGAAGGAAGATTTCGGCCGTCAGGAGCGATTGGAACGCCTGTCAGATAGGGGGCATGCGGATGCGTGAGCCTCCGCTCAGAGTGCTAGGAACTACGCTCTCGAGAGGTGCTCACCATCAGCGTCTTGTCTCGATCGACCAGCAACTTGTCGCTCTCGTTGTCTCCAATTCGTCTGCGAGTCCTGGGCGACGACGCGCCGTCCAGCTCCAATGTCCGCTCCGCCTCACCAAAAAGCTCCATACCTCCCGCACCCACGCCTTCCCTCTCCCTCCTGGATCTCCGCACCCAGTCCCGCAAGACTTTGAAGCACATTTCGAAATTGAATACTTCTCGATCGAGTCTTTGCAGATGCTTTGAAGCTACCAGGAGTGCGAATTCGGCGGTGGACAGATCTGCGAGAGTGGGATGCATCGACGGCAGAGAGAGAGAGAGAGAGAGAGAGAGAGAGAGATGTTGTGAGGATGCGCCGCCGATCATGGCCGAATCGAGCTGGTTGCACTTACCATCCAGCACTCGGCTCGTGGAGTCGTCGCGCTGAGAATGAGCTGCTGTTAAGAATGCTTGCGTGTCGAGCTGAGGATTCGATGCTGAGAGCCCGGCGATGGGAACGGACTGTACATGCGCCGGGGGGGGGGAGACCACGGATCAGCAAGCCACGCCTCTCAAGTCGTGCTACTGGAAAAAGGGAACCGCTGCTCACCAGAATGCGATAGAGCTGCCGCACGTCCGCGCCTAGCTCGTGGAGCCCCCGGAGAAGCCGCGCAAAGAGCTGATCACCCAGTAGAGCCTGCGAAAAGAAGCGTCAGCGAGAAAGTACGCAAAGAGAAGGAGAGTCCTTGGCGCTTCATCTCTCACCTCTACCTGTTCGGTCCAAGCATGCTTCAGCGCCTCAGGACTCGCATCGCTCAAACCACCCATCAGTGTCCTCTTGGTCAATTGACGCCATCCTTCCCAGCCAAGAGAATACAAGTGGATGGTCCTGCCCGCGAATCTGCTCCTAACGCGCTTCTCCAACAAGTCTGTAGTGTCCAGCCTGCGCGTCAGACCGATGATGCACAGACCCGGCGCGTACGAACCTGCTTGGACGGCATCTAGCAGCACGTAGAGCAGAGCTTGTCGAGGTCGAGAGGTGAAGAGGTCAAAGGAAGAGAGGGAAATGATGAGAGATTTGCAAGATGTGACCGATCCGGCAGAGTCGAGAGCTGGCGTGGACAAGAGCGATAGGATGGTCCTGCTGATCGTGGAGATGGATGACTGGCGAGATGCAGCACGTCGACAAATCTGTCAGCATCGGGCGGCACGCGAGGCCAGAAACGGTCGCCCGATCTCACCAATATCGCGCCCGCCATGGCCTCTTTCAAGTTCTCTTCATCACCATTTGCATCCTCTTGTCGCGTCGGCTCATCCCCATCATCAGACTGAGCTTCTCCATCCTTGTCTCCAGCCTCCTCGCCGATCCTGCCGGTAGCATCGAGCTCGAGCAGCTCTCTCTGCTCTTCCGTCAACGCGATGGCACCTTTACTGACCAGCTGACGCGCCAGCTCCTTCATGGCCAGCGCATCCGTCGTCTGTACAGTGCCGTCCAGTTGGACATGATGATACTTTGAGCTGGGCAGGGTCGACAGAGCAGAGCGCAACAGCTGTGCATGTGTGCGTGTATGCGGGGTTCTTTAGTCAACCAGAGGTCTCCTTCTCACCATCGCGCACGCCCTCCACTCACAGTCTTTTTGCCGCACCCGGGAGCTCCGAGTATGAGTGCGCTGTTGCCTTCGCCGTGCGTGATGGTATTGCTGAGCATGCCCCTCAGCTCATCCCACTGCTTTTGCCCACCCAGACACGCTTCTCGAGCTGCGTCCATCTCGCTAGGCGCCGTGCTCTCATCCGCCGCTACGGTCGCTTCAGCAGAAACATCAAAGAGTGAGCGTAGAATGTTGCGCTTCAAGGCGGGGAGTCCGCGAGCTAGGAGGTCGGAAGGCAGCGTGTCCAAGCTGCTAGGCAGCCACTCTGACTGCGCATCCGTCTCGACACGAGGCGGAGATGCGATGCCGGTACCAGCTTGTCGAGTCCTTGAGCTCTTGCCGGGAGCGGCATCGATCGTGAGCCCTTCGCTCTCGCTTGCCGGTCCGCTATGAACCTCTTCATCCGATGCAGAGGCAGAGGATGGTAGGGCGCCTGATGGAGAGGCGACCAGAGTGGGCGACGTCCGAGTGCGTTGCTTCTTGCGAGGAGGCATGCCGGATCGCGGTCAATGCGCTCTGCTCGGTGGGAGGTACAAAGGCGTATCACCGATGTGATCCAGAGGTGGTGATCAGCTCGAACTGAGTCGAGAAGGCAGTCAGAGTGTCAGAAGAGAAGCCAAGAGGCACGAGTCACGAGTTGCGAGTTGGGAAAGGCAGACGGACAACCGTGGCGCGCATAGGTGCACCGCCTTGCTTGCTTCGTCTTCCTCCTCCTCCACCCAAACAAACCGCTGATCGAGCGACTTCACGTGACGCCGCTTCACGCGCTTCGTGACGCACGGCGCGGCGTCCCACGCAGCAGTTGAGTCGTGATCGAGTGATGCATGGACCAGGCGACCCACGACATGACATGCACATGCCACCTTCCAGTCAGAAGTACCTGCTGCTGCTGGCACGCAGGCCATCCATCCCTTACACCACCCATTCACAATCGCCGAGCGTTGAGCTACTCGGGATTTCGCCTTCTGGAGGAGCGGATAGCATAGCGAAGACATTCAGATTTCGGCAGGATGAAGAGCTTTAGCGCGCAGAGCAGGGTCAACAGCACACACGCACGCGCACGCTCTCCCTCACCGCAGGCAGTGACGAGGCTCCTGCAGACACGCGTAAGCCAAGGCAACCAATGACACTTATCGCCCCTAGACGAGGCTATCGCGCGCCAGCTTGCTTTGAAGGATCGATCGATTTGCGACCGCTGTCGGCAGCGCGCAGAGGGTCAGGCTGACTTTCCGCGCACGACGAGGATGAGGTCGCATTTGCCAATCAGGAGAACCTTTGACGACATATGGGTATACTCGCAAAGGCACGCCCAAGTAACATGCTGACCGGCATCAACACCCATGCAGACGGAAAACCGCCTTGGATATCAACATTGACCTCCGGCCTCTAGCGGTACGGCGGTCCGTCGATCATACCAAGCACGCTGTATGCGCCTATAAGTGCTCATTATGGCTCGATTAAGGGATTCACCCCTCCATAGCCGAACCCTTTGCGCAGAATCTCAAACACGCTCGCGGCGGCGGCGCAATGTATCAAGCACAATGAAGCGTCAGAAGTCATAGAAGGACCGCATGTATGCGCTCGAAATGGACCCTTTTCAACGGACCGCGCAGCAACAACACAGGCAGCCACACCAACGACTTGCTTAATTGCGACCAAGAGCTGCTTGGTCAAAAGAGGGCAGCGTTCAGCGCAAAGATGTGTTGGTAAAATTCTTGGGGAATGCTTGGCCAAGTCGAAGCGCCGAAATGCTTCACGAAGGGCAGCTCCTCGGTACCTTGCAACTTTCCGCTGCCACGCTTGCGAGGCGAGACCGCGCAGCGTCTGCGTGCGCGAGAAGGGTCGGAGTGTAGATCGATTCGCATCAAAGAGCTGCCTGCCAGAGCGCAGCAACTCGATGGGCTTTCCCAGACCGGCGCGTATAGGTACACAAATCGAACCGCCTGGTCGGGACTTATGCGACGCCAGGCACGGTCACATGAGCGCTCCCTCTATAGATCCAGCATTCACCATTGACGAATGGAGACACGCGGCACATTATGCATATGTACGAGGTCACCCAAATTAATGTACCGCGGACGCGCCGTACCTTGGCGGCGCAGTCAACAATCCGAACCATCTGCTTCGAGCACCACCCTGCGACCGGGCTGGCTGAAGGTAATGCGCGGCTTTTTGCTTCCGCGTGTTGCAACAGCCGTCTCCAGCAGCAACTCGAACCATGCGTCGCTGTCAGCAGCGCAGTACCTCGCACTGCTCCGATCTCTTCATAAAGGGCCAACTTTAGATTTTCGAGGCCGAGCACCGCTAGCGCCTCTCCATCATCGCATCCCAACCTTCCCACTTCCTTCCCACGCTCACTTGGCTTTTCCCCGCCTCCGCAATCCTCGCTTGTCAAGCACAGCACGCTTTGCTGACGCTTATGATGCGGTTCTCGCTCGCAATTCGGGCGCTATGCCCACTCCTCCTGGTACTTGCTGCTCTCGCCCTCAGCAGCAGCGTCCAGGCAGCTGCTGCTCACCCATCTGCCGTCCGCCGCTCCAGCATCAACATGCGACGCCAGGTTAAGAACAACACAGATGATGAGACGCCGTCCAAGCAGCCTGCTTCTGCATCCTCAGGCGTGCACTGGGGAGCAGATGTGGAAAAAAGAGAGGCGATCAAGAAGGTGAGCTGGACGATGGCATTGGCCGCTCATCACGTGCGAATGACTGACACTTTGTCCGTCAGACGTTCATCGAGCAATACCAAAAGTACGAGCAATTTGCCTTTGGCTCCGACCTGCTCAAACCCGTAGCACGCCAGGGTGACAACAATTCTATCCTGGCAGGTTTCGGAGGCACCATCATCGATTCCATGAGCACCATGCACATCATGCAACTTTCCCACTCGGACGAGTACATGCGCGCCTTAGAACATGCCAAGCACCTGAACTTTAGCGTCACGCCAGAAGGTGATCCCGTCGGCTCAGTCTCGTGAGTTGATCCGTGTCGCACAATGGCAGTCGAGGAAGCTTACCACGATAGTTTGTGACACTCCGTAGCGTGTTCGAGCTGACCATCAGGTACATTGGAGGTTTGCTTTCGGCCTACCACCTTGGAGGAGAGCGTCCTGACCAGCGTTTCCTCGTAGACAAGGCTAAAGAGCTGGGTGACAAGCTGGCTTCAGCTTGGTGGACCAATACGACTACCAACCAGCGCAATAAGGTGCCCTACAATCACTTTAACCTCAACCTCAGTGCCCCCGTCAACCTCAACGACACTGCCAACATTGCGGAGGCCGGGTCGCTCATCCTGGAGTGGGCCAGACTCACCAAGTACACGGGCAATCAGCAGTACCTCGACCTCACCGACGGCGCCATGAAGGCGCTCGTTGGACTCCAACAGCCTCTACCTGGCTTGCCGAGTCAGAACTTTTTCCCAGGCAATTTGTCGTGAGTACAGTGAGCGCCCGCAGTCGTAGACCATCGCTCAGTCGCGCATACCCTTGACAGCTACACCGATGATCTTTGGGTCACTGCTGGTGGTGGATCCGACTCGTTCTGGGTGGGTGAACCGCTCTTCGCCATGCATACAGCACCGTGACTCGACCTAAATTCCCTTTTCGCCCTGCCCCCTCCCTCTCTTGCAGGAGTATCTCCTGAAATATGGCTTCGCTTACGGTCTTGACGCGAATGACGACTACCTCAAGACGTGGAGAGCAGCAGCCGACTCCTTTACCAATTTGGCCACCAACACCGGTGTAGGCAATCTGACCTTCATGGCAGACTTTGAGCCAAAGAACAAGACCAAGGTGTACGTCACTAGCCACCTCGCCAGCTGGATCGGAGGCGGCTTGGCCATGGGAGGTGCTCTGTTTGGCAACGAGACATGGGTGCAGATCGGCGGTGAGATCGCAGAGAGTCACGCGAGGACGTACAATGCGACTGCTACTCGTCTTGGCCCTGAGGTGAGCAGGCGTGGCACTTTTGGGCGGAGACTGCTCGTAGCTGAACCACCCACATGCTGCCATCCTTCCAGGTGATCGGCTACTTTGACGACCACGGCATCGCCAAAGGCTGGGATTTCGTCTCTGTCGGACGCCGCGAGTTCTACAACGAGCACGGTTTCTTCATCGGTTCTGCTGCCAGCTACATTCAGCGTCCGTGAGTTGATCACGTCCAACACGATTTCTGATTGCTACTGACGTGTCCATGTTGCCCGTTTAGGGAGACCATCGAGAGCCTCTTCTACTTGTACCGCATCACGGGTCAGCAAATCTTTAGAGACTACGCCTGGGAAGCTTACCTCGCCATGAAGAAATACCTCGATACGGGCAACGGTTGGCTTTGCCTTGTCAATGTGAACGATCTCTCCTCTTCCGCTTACGACGAAGCGCAAACCTTTGTGAGTTGAAGCGTACAATCGCGCGGATCACTCTTGCGACTCACGGTGTGTTCTGTGTGCACTGCCTTCTAGCTCTTTGCCGAGACGCTCAAGTACCTCTAGTGAGTGACTCGGGATTGCAAAGCTGTGAGAGTGCACCTGACAGAGGTCCGCGTCCGCGCCTTTGCAGTCTCATGTGGGACGACCCCGAGACTTGGTCGTTGGACGACTACTACTTCACGACGGTAAGTCGGGCACCTTCGGTGTCGGATTATGCACCCCCTATAACTCGATCGAAACACGTTCGTCTCGCAGGAGGGGCACGTATTCCAAGTTGCGAAGCGTAACCCGGCCTTCAAGAAGATCCAGCAATCTGGGTGGGTGACAAGCTCCGCGTCTCGCTTGGCGGCATTGTGCTGACCAGCCGTTACTTTTGCCCCTTTCAGCTCCTACACCCCCCTGGCACCAGCCGGCTCGTACAAGAACAAAGGGGTCAACCCAGAAGAAGGCAAGGGTGCGCTCACTGAAGGTCAAGAGGCCACCATTCTGGACGGCGTGCGAGCTGCTGCTGCTTCGCTGCGCGACTCCTTGGGCAAGTCGATGCCACTCAAGGTCGCCATCAAGGTCTTTTCGGGCATACCACGAAACCAAAAGGTGATTGAAAAGACTTATACAATCGGTGGCGATGACACTCCCTGAGGGGGCGCAGCGCTGCGCGACACTATTCGCCGGCCCAGCCCCAGCATGCGCATGATCTTTACCCTTTTCGAACACTCGATCCGTCGCCGTCTCTACCGAAGCAAAGCGGGCGCTGACGCGTACCCACCTGTCCTGTCCTCCCTCGCTCTTGCGTGGTTGACCACACCTCCACGTGATCACGACGCCAAATCCATTCCGTTGAACGACGCATTACATGACGCTGCTCTGCCTACCGTCCGTCGCACAGGAAATGTTGGAGATGCTAAAGGGGATGAGCGCGTCGAAACCCCTCTTTTTGGCGCTGTGGATGCCCTTGACCCTCGCGGTGTACCTTGCGTGCTCGCAGCTGCGCCGTTGGCAGAAGAGCTGCAAGACGAAGGCTAGGTGGGAAGAGTGACGTGCGTGACCGGATGCCGTCGCGCAACGCAGGCCGTATCGCTCCGATGACATGCACGTCGGATAGATTGAATGAGATCAACATTGAGTCACGCATGCTCATCGCACGGCGAGCGAACAGTGCGCAGTGCGATGGCTAGTGGTACGCGAACTGGTGCAACCCTGCTACCTTAGCCGCCGCCTCTTTGCGAGTCGAGTGGCGACAGTGTAGCGCGCGGGGTGCTCCCCAAGCGTGATAATGACGCCGATGCTCGTCAGAATCGGGTGTCTTGCATGAGCCAAGTGCTATTGTCCAAGCGGTCGTGCGGCGCGCATCTAGCCCCTTGCGAGCGTCTCACGAATGTGGAGCTCGGCACCGCAGCTCGGCGCACTCTGGTGACTGACCGTGCCCGCCTCTAAAAAAAGCCGTCTGTATGCTGAGCTGGTTCCCGAAGAGTAGTCGACGATGATCGCATAGGCCGCGCAACTCCTCGTCGAGATTCGACGTCCATGCAGTGTAGCGCCGATTTCAAGGATGTAGCGGTTCGTCTTCTGGCGGCCCGACGAAAACAGTCCGCAGCGTTCATCGACAACGCAGGTGTGCCGGGTTCCGGCGCCGGTCTCTAGCAATTCCCGTTTTGCTCACAGAGACGCATGCACCCTACTCAGTGGGAGGAAGGGTCATATCGCGCAGCGCTAGCAGCAAAGAGCAGCTGCTGCTGCCGCTCCAACTCCTCCATGGACAGACCCGACTTTTCCATCTTGCCCGTCTTGCGCTCACGATCCTGACAGGCGCAAAAGACCATTGCAGAGTCTCAGCCAAGAGCAGAACAGTGCCATTTGGATCCTGGGCATAGACGCACCTTGAGTTGCACTTTGTGCTCTTCAAGAATTTCTGCGATCTCTGCCGTGTATGCTTCGAAGCCGAGGTCCTGTTCGGATGGCATTCGCGGAGAAGGTCAGACCGGAAGAGCGCGTCCGCTCGCCCACATTGCGCACGATACTCACCTTGAGAGCGGCGACAACGTGCTCAGGAGCAATGGTCTTTTTGCTGGCGCGCTCGCACACGTCGTTGGATTCGCTGCTGAGAAGGTGGATGAATTCTGTATGGGCGAGAGTGGACGACTCAGCTACGTGTCGATGACAATACTCCTCCCGCATCGAGCCTAACCCACCTACGCAGCATTCGATGACCAGGTCTCTTGTTTCGCGCGCACACGACATGTCCGCTGGGATGAGCTCTGCAGAAAGGATGGTGATATCGCAAAGCACGTGTAAGCTAGACCGTCTCCCTGCTGTGAGCCCCAGTGCGCCCCAGCACCCTTGCGTGACACGACTCTCGACTTTCAGAGCTGCATAATGGCTCACCTGCGATGATTTTTTGTACAGTAGCGCGTGGCAAGCTCAGCTCATCGTCGCCTCCCCCTCCGCTCCCACTCGCTCCGTACATCTCCTCGTCTGACATGATGGCAGTTGGTGAGGTAGACGGGTCGTGCGCCCTTTGCTCGCGGCGAGCGATTGCTACAAAGTGGGTCGTGGGTTGGGGATGCACCGGGGCGCTTTGAGGGATGCCAGATCGCTGGGCGATCCGAGGAGCAGAGCGCGAGGTGAGGATGTTTACGCAAGCCGCTAACCAGTTGGTGTGGTGTTTGGAAGGACACAGGCTGCGCGCGGAAGCGGAAGGACCAAGTCGAGCGCGCGCGTATATGTACGCGCAAAGAGACGAGAGCGTGCTCGCGCGCGCCGGAGGCCACGGCAGTCACGTGACGCGCGCGCCACGGGGCGTCTGCATAGCCAGCCGGGCATCTACGATTCTGGAGGCTGCTTCGCACTGCACATTCAGCTGCAAAAAGTAAAGAGGTGGTCATGTGCAACGGTAGAGAGAGCATTGATGCCCAGAGATGCAAGATCTCGACAGCTGGCCAGACAGTGGTTTCAGGGCAACATAGTACTGCCTATGAGAGACCACTCCGGCACAAGAGGCAGTCAGCAGGAGAAAGAGTGGTCTTGCACAAATAGCGAGAACGTGTCTCAGAAGGGATGGTAAAGTGCATTGATGAGAGAGCATGTGAGGCATGTTTTGCGTTCAGTGGTTGGGCCAGTGGTAGGGTCATACAGCAGAAGGGAGATTTGGCAGCCATTGTAAGCATGTCAGTGCAAGCAAGTAAAAGTGCAGAACAGTCAGAGCATGTGTAGCAGGTGTAGAGCATGAGAGGCAGTGAACAAAAAAGGAGTTAGGGTTACAAGGGGGTCCCCAATAGGGTTTTTGGAGTTTGGGTTATAGGCATCTAGAGAGGGCTGAGGGAAGCCAGCTGGTGAAGCAGCGCCCAAAACCCTAGAGATTTGACGGCGTGAGGTCCATCTAACCTCAAGATGGGCTGGTTAGAGTGCCTAACTTGGGCGTCTTTGAGAAAAGTGTTTGTTCTTTGTTACAGTGACCTACATGAGGTTGTGGCATGAGACTTTCTGGAGTTGGATTGGACAAAAGTCTTTCAGGGATGGCACAAAGTGCTTCTAAATTCAGCTTGGTACCTTAAGTTGAGTCATCTTCAGCATACTTGACACAAGTTGAGGATCAAGTTGAGGGAAGATGACCTAATGTTGGCTGATGTTGCCTGAACTTGACACAACTTCTGAGGGATACTGAG